>NW_013953236.1:30030-37561 GCF_001266775.1 Austrofundulus limnaeus
AAAGTAAAATACTTATTTGTTGCATCATCTCTTAAGAATTAATTAATAAGAACTTTTTTATTTTTTGTTGAACCAATATTGAGTCAAGCTCACTTTGTTTTCTTTCTGCATCTATTGTCTCCTTTTTATTTTTGTTTTTAGTCTAAATGAGTCGATGCCACTGGTCACCAAACAGCTTCAGTACCTGTGGGGTGTGTCTGTAATCCGAACGCTCTTCAGCGACGTCCTGTCTAAAAAGCTGGAGAGCCAGGAGCCCACTCCCCCACCCCCGCAACCAAGCACATCCCAAAACAATCTGCCAGTTAAAAGTAAGTTAAGAGAGCATTCCTTGCACTGTAATTTCAAAAAGGTCCAAAACCTTTGGAGTTTTTTTGTYTTGACATTTAAAGCAATGTTATGACTTTTTTTTTAGATCTCTTTAAGAGAGCTTTTCAAAAGTCCGCCTCAGTGCGAAACATTCTGAAACCAGTCGGAGGGAAGCGAGTTGACTCAGCTGAAGTTCAGAAAGTGTGCAGCATCTGTGTCCTCTACCAGACCGCTCTGTCCACACTGACGCAAATACGCCTCCAGATTCTCACTGGTCYGTAACAAGTGAACCTTTGGTGATGTTGTCCACTTATACCTGATCATAATGACACGTGGTGCTGTTCTGCTCTGTTGTTGTTTTTTTTCAGGTTTGACACATCTGGATGARCTTTTGCCCAAACTGTGGGCCTTCATCTGTGAGCTTGGACCTCAGGGGGGCCTCAAACTTTTCATGGAGTGTCTGAACAACGATACCGAAGAGTCCAAACAGCTTCTGGCTATGCTCATGCTCTTCTGTGACTGCTCACGTCACCTCATCACGTAATTCTGCAAATCTTTACTAAGATAGTCTAAACGTTATAATTTAGGACGTCCTTTTGAAGATTCTCATTTTGTTTATAGTGCTTTGAGATGACTTGTTGTGGTTTGATGACTTATAAATAACATAATTTCCTAGAATTCTGGATGATATCGAAGTATACGAAGAACAAACATCCTTCAAGCTGGAGGAGCTCATCACCATCTCCTCTTTCCTGAACACGTTTGTGTACAAGATGATTTGGGATGGCATCCTGGGTGAGTGTGGGAACTACCAAATTCACAATGATCGCACTTAATTTGATTGAACAGAAGTTTTATCTTTCTGTGTTCGATAGAAAATGCAAAAGGAGATAAACTGGAGCTGTTCCACAGTGTTCACGGTTGGCTGATGGTGCTTTACGAGCGAGACTGCAGGCGGAGGTTCACACCTGACGACCACTGGCTGCGCAAGTAAATACAAATTAACTGCAGGTATTTTGGCGTTCAGTTTAAAGTTTCACCGTTTTTGTGATCAATGTTTCTGATGGTGCATTCAGGGATCTGAAGCCTAGTCTGCTGTTCCAAGAACTGGAGAAGGGCAAGAAACGAGCCCAGCTTTTACTGCAGTACATCCCCCACGTTATCCCTCATAAAAACGTGAGTAAACCAGATTTATTWATTTTTTTAATTCAAGATGACGTCATGCTCTTGTCAAGTACCTAACCCTCTCCTACATTCCAGAGGGTGCTGCTGTTCAGAAACATTGTCACGAAGGAAAAAGAAAGTTTAGGTTTGGTAGAAACGAGCTCGGCCTCGCCGCACGTCACCCACATTACCATTCGTCGTTCTCGGATGCTGGAGGTAGTCCACCAAAATATTTGTAGTTTTCCAAACAGCGACAAATGATGTCGTGCCCCTTTTTTTAGAGTTTATAATATCACTTTTGATTTCCCTGTCTGAAGGATGGATACGACCAGCTCCGCAGGTTACCAGTGAATTCTATTAAAGGTGTCATTCGAGTGAAGTTTGTAAACGACCTCGGCGTCGACGAGGCTGGAATCGATCAGGATGGTGTTTTTAAAGAGTTTCTAGAGGAAATCATTAAGAAAGTTTTCAATCCTGCGCTTAATCTGTTCAAGGTAATCCAGACAAACATCTGGACATAAATTAAACACATTTCTTCTGTCAGTGTTCCCGTTTTTAGATTGATGCATTTTTTATTTTTTATTTTAGACGACAAGTGGAAATGAAAGATTATATCCTTCACCTACATCCTACATCCACGAGAATCATTTGCAGCTCTTTGAGTTTGTAGGAAAGATGCTTGGGAAAGCTGTTTATGAGGTACTTTTTTTAAAWTTTTTTAAATCGTCCTCTTCTCGCTCTGATTTTGACGTTGTGATAATCCTCAGTAACTGTCTGGTCTGTTTGCTCAGGGAATCGTTGTGGACGTTCCGTTTGCTTCCTTCTTCCTCAGCCAAGTCTTGGGCCACCATCACAGCACTTTTTACAGCTCTATTGATGAGCTCCCTTCTCTGGACTCAGAGTTTTACAAAAACCTCACCTCCATCAAGGTCAGACACTTAACTTGAACTGTTTTGTCTTATTTATCAAACTTTTGTCTGTAGATCACAATTTCTTATTTTAAATCCTCTTATTTTTTTAGCGTTATGATGGAGATGTGGGGGATCTGGGGCTGACATTGTCCTATGATGAAGATGTTATGGGACAGGTAAATATGGTGATCAGAAAGCACGACATAAATGAACTCTTATCACGTATTTAAAATTCAAACTATTTAATATTTTCTTTATACAGCTTGTCTGTCATGAGTTGATACCTGGAGGAAAAACGATGCCCGTCACCAACGAGAACAAGTAGGAAAATTAGGATTCTGTTCAACATCTTGATCTTTTCTCAATTTAAAATGTCCTTTTGGCTAACTGTTCATTTTCGCCATCTTTTGCAGGATCAGCTACATCCATCTGATGGCTCACTTTCGGATGCACACGCAGATTAAAGAGCAAACGGCTGCTTTCATTCGGGGTTTCCGCAGCATCATAAATCCCGAGTGGCTGCACATGTTTTCCACGCCCGAGGTCCAGCGGCTTATCTCAGGAGATAACGCTGAGATTGATCTAGATGATCTCAAGTATGACATGTTTTTACTTCAGTTGTCTTTTTTTTCCCTCCAATGAGACCATTGGATTCGATAAAGTCTCATACGACACGCTCATCAATCTTCTCCTCCTCCTCAGGAAACACACCGTTTACTACGGAGGTTTCCACAGCAGTCATCGTGTCATCCTCTGGCTGTGGGACATCCTGTCCAGTGACTTTAATGCTGAGGAGAGGGCTATGTTCCTGAAAGTATGTTGAGTTCTTTGACACGACTAAATGTTTTATTTTATTATTAATAGTTTTTTCATAACATCTACTGTCTTTTTTTTTTTAAATAACAGTTTGTTACCAGCTGCTCCAGGCCGCCCCTTCTGGGTTTTGCTTACCTCAAACCACCTTTTTCCATTCGCTGTGTGGAAGTTTCAGATGATCAGGTAAAATATATCAAAAATAACATTAAAGAAGTGTTGCCTCATGCCTGTAATACAACATGCAAATAGATTTGCAATGAAATTCCCAAGATGACACAAAAGTAAATATGTTTAGCTTTTCCTTAGGGGACTTAACATAATTAAATAAAATTGGGGAACAGGATGGCTCAGCTGGTAGAGCAGGAATTTGGTGGATGGAGGCTGAAGGTTCTCGTCACAGATGGCAAGAGTCTGAATCCTGATGTTTGGTCCCTAGTATCCACTTTCCCCTTGCCTTACTTTCAAATTAAAGCCATAAATTCATAAAAAGTCTTAAATAATCATAAAACTTTCAACATTAACCCTGGGGCGTTCTGTAGAAAAGCATATTTGAATAAATAACTAGAAACGTAACCATAAGTCTTTCTTCTTTTTTATTCATTTTTGTTAATAAAGTAACACTCTTAAAATTCACCAGTTCTTGAATAATAAAAAATATATATTTCTACCTATCTCTATATTTTCTGATGAATGCATTTGTGTTTCACATTTGGCTTGCTGTCTGCAGGACACCGGAGACACGCTCGGCAGCGTCCTCAGGGGCTTCTTCACCATCCGAAAGAAGGAGCCCGGCGGTCGACTTCCTACTTCGTCCACGTGCTTCAACCTGCTCAAGCTGCCCAACTACAGCAAGAAGAGCATCCTGCGTGACAAACTGCGCTACGCCATCAGTATGAACACGGGCTTCGAACTCTCCTAACTTCGTTGCATTTGGACAATCCGCACAGGAAAGCTTGTGGTAAAACCGAGAGAACCAACCAAGAGGCTCAGTTTGCCTGGACTGGTTAGCTCCAATAAGAAAGACACTGATAGTCTTCTTTTGCTTCTAAAGCTCTGACAGAGTGACAACTTCTTTCTCTCTCCAATCAAGGAAACAACTCCTGTGATCATTAACTTGTAACATGCCCCCCACTCCGCCTCTTCTTATTTAAAGTGAATAGATCACATATTTGACTTGATAAAGTACAGATATACAATGGTTAGACCTCTTTCTCAGGCTTTAACAGAATGATCCTTGGATCTAACGCCACCGTTTTAAGAGAACTGGAAAGCAATACAGATGCAACACAAGCCACTAGACACAATACTGACACTCGGTTAATCCTGTATGGTGTATTAATATACTGGAACATTTGGATTCCATCATCTGGGCAACTTTAAGCAAACATTGAATGAGTATTCAAATTTTTTTAATGCATCTATGACTAACAGAAGATTATTTAACCTTTATGAAGGAGATTTAATGATCCTGTAACCCATGAGAGACACCGGCCCTCTGATTATAATCTGTTTGAGAAATTCTCATTGGCCTTGGTTACGCTGACAAAGTAAGAAATGTTTTTAAAAAGTRTGAACACGCTGTTGTTGGTTATTAAGATGATGTCCTTGTTGTAGCATCAGTTACCTTTAAGAGAAAAAAAAAACAGCAGAAGTGTTATTTTTAAATGTTTGAATTCGCAGAGTAGCACATAATGATCCAGCTCTGCTCAATGACAAAATCATTCCGACGTCACCTCTGATTTAACGCCGAGTGCCTCATGTTCCACCATCACTACGTGTGACCGTGTTCCAGCTCCAACCAAGAACGACACATGATGGAAACAAAAGCCATAAAACTTGGGGCTCGTGGTCCTGGACTTCATCTCGAACACGGCAAAGCGATAACTCCACCACTGTACTATCACCGCAACAACAACCATAGATGGTTTAAGTTGATCTCTATGTGGACTTTTCAAGCCATGCAGAAAAACAAACGAACTTTGAGGTCTAAGTAACCTTTTTGAAATGATGTCATGGACTGATCGATGGGACGGCGTTCCCTTGGAAATATTTCGCTTGTTTTTTTTTTTTGTGTGTGTGTGTGTGGTTTGCAGCAGTTTGGGAGAGGGGGGGCGAGAAGGTAAATGTGACCTTAGAAGCCTCAATTCTGATTTTTACAGGGTTCAGAATGTGAAAGTGACTTTTATGAGGAAAAAGGACTGCAATTTTTCCCTCAGAGAAAGTGAAAATAGCAAATCATTATCAAGTTCTTTATTATGCAAAAACAAGGGTTTTCCGTCATGAATGAGGATGAATACTTTTGTTAGTAACTAATTTATCTAGCTATACAATGACCACTAACTTGTGTGGAAACTTAAAAAATGATTTATAATGAAAATGCTACCATTACATATAAATGAATGAATAACGCTGGATGTTACCTCCTGTCTACTAATAGTTTTTTTTTTCTAATCTGACAAATGAGAGGAGGCTCAGGCTGCAGTTTAGCACCTTTTCAGTCTTCACGAACAAAAATTGAAAACACGGTGAATGGATTTCTTTTGACACACTACAGCAAGTATGTATTGTGCGGGAGTATTGAGAGATACCTCAGTTGCTTGTTTATGTCTCCTATGAACTCACTCATGTTTTKAAATGATGTCAAGGATGGACTGCTGACGCTGGCTTTGACTTTCCAATCTTTTAGTACAAGAAACAATAAAAATCAARTTCAAAATGCTCCCACTCTTCCTGTGAATAAGTAATCACTTTGTTTTTAAAGTTAAAAAGACATATTTTTCCCCTTGTGTTTAATCAAGTATAAAATAATTTAAGTCATTAATACACAGCGGGTGCTTTATTCTRTCCAGCTTCAATAAATTATTGATTAAAAACACCTGTTGGGTCGTGACATGGAGCTACATGTGACGGACAAACTGAAGGAGGTGGATTTTTTTGGAGGGCATTTCCTAAATACCATGCACGGATTATGGTGTTTTTTCACAACTTAAAAGTCTTTGTGCACACTGCCCGTCCAATGTTGCTCTCCACGAGGAGGGGAACAAGGCTCTTTGTGAGGATTTTTCACTTGTTTCAGCCTTAACCTCAAAGAGAACCATGAGCGGTCCACCAAGTCCTTCTCCAAGCCGATGGTTCAAAGCGCTCCGCAGGTAAAAAAGAAAAAAAAWTTTGATCAGTTGAACATTATGACTGCAGCATGTTAGTTTTTTTTTTTTTAGCAATGATTTGGATGTTTTTACAAAGTAGGTGCCTGAGCTTTTCTTCCCATTGAAAGTATTTTAAAGCTAGAGTACACAAAAAAGCTATGATTGTCAGAGGAATGACTGCTTACCATGTAAAAAGCATAGTGATGGGAATCAAAGTGAGTTTATCCAGAGAATGGTGTTAATCACAGTCTGCTCCAGGACCAGGCTAGGAGAGCCTTATTTGAGAACATACCCTGTGGAGTGTGTGGACCTGCTGAGGAGGGCCAGGATTGCCTTTCAGGCTGGACGGACCCTGACTGAGGGCTTCAGACTGGCTCAGCTGGAGGCTTTAGTGAGGATGCTGGAGGAACACGAGTGTGACTTTGTTGATGCTCTTGGCAGAGACCTTCATAAGGTGAGGACTGATTTTAGCTCAGTAATTCTTTGTCATCATTCTAACAGTGACACTGACATAGATGGTGTATTTGTCTACATTTTCTGTTTTCTATCAGCCACGATTTGAAACGGTTGTGTTTGAACTGATCACGGTCAAGAATGAGGCTCTCCATGCCATCAGCAACCTGAAGAAGTGGATGCAGCCGCAGTCTGTGGAAAAGAACCTGGTTAGATTGCAGTTTGTTGCCTCATTTTACAACAAACGTTTTTCAAAATAACATGATTGGGATTATTCGAGGAGGAAAAACAGTCTGACTGCTACAAAGACATGCATTGTGTTTAGCCGACTAAAGCAGATTACCTTCAAATTGCTTTGACCTTTTCAAGAATTCCGTAAAAGATGTCTGCTTTCACGATCCTGCAGACTTGTGGGAATTTGGCCTGACRTGTAACCTAAATATGAACTTGTCTGGCAGTGTTGTATAAAGTACCTCAAAGTGACAGTGATAGAAAAGTACAAGTATCTTTTCAAAAACATACTTTGGTAAAAGTTAAAGTCTTCTCTAAAACTATTACTTGAGTAAAAGTCTTAAAGTATCTGATATTTTTTTGTACTTAAGTATCAAAAGTAAATTTCMGACACAAAATCTACTTAAGTATTAAAAGTAAAAGTACTGAGTAAAAGTGAGCAGTTAGATTTTGCAAAATGGCATTTATTGGGAGGTGACTTCTCCAAAAAATATTTTTTCTAAC
>NW_013953236.1:38561-100838 GCF_001266775.1 Austrofundulus limnaeus
GTGTGTGTGTGTGTGTGTGTGTGTGTGTGTGTGTGTGTAAGAAATAAAACTCTTAACTCCTTTTTAATTAAAGTAATTGACAAAAACACAATTTTCCCTGCAGGATATGGACATGTAGCTGGCCAAATAAATGAACAAATGAATGGTATTTTATTGTTTTTGTTCAAATTCTGTCTGAATGACACACATTTTAAAAGAACAATGTTCACAATGCTCTCCTTATCTTTAGGTTACGGAGCTGAAGCTGSTGGATATAGTGGACAAGCAAATAAAGGTAACAGGATTTTTGTTATATCTGGTTTAAGGTTCAAACGTTGCAGCTGCTCAGTAAACGAAYCCTGTAATTAAAAGCACTGATAAATTAAACACTGTAAAATAGTTGAGTTGCACTCTTAACACAACAGGCTGGTTTTATGTGAGTTTTTTTCTACCTTTCTCTGCTTTAATAAAGGAAATGTTGKAGTTTCATTCAACAGAAGTGGAACTGGAGTTGACAGAATGATCCTAACAGTGGATTAAACACTAAACGTTTTGTTGTTTTTGCTGCAGGATTTGTTAAAGCCCGCCCAACAAATGGACAGCAGATGAGAGGTGGAGCAACACGACTGATAAAACACACCGTAACAATGGCCTCGTAATTCATTAAAGTTTTGTTTTTCAGGTTACGGTGCTCAGGCTGGGGGATATGGCGGGCTAAGGACTAAAGGAAATGGTATTTTAGATCAAGTTTTAAACATTTACAAACAAATAGGGTATTACATTTAATGCCATGTTTAAACACGAAGGCTTGTTCTTGTTACAGGTTATGGTGCTCAAACTGGTGGACAACGAACAAAAGGCAATGGTATTTTAGATGTGCTCTTGCTMTCATAAAACTTTAATTCAAAGAGCCTAGTTTTTATTGTCAGATTGAAGTCTTTCATTTTGCTGTCAAAATGGATATTGTTGTTCTGACTGCTTTCATTTAAATTTTAATGTTTGATACATTAACCCTAATAGAGGTTTCTTATTTTACTTCAAAAGTCACTAAAATATGACTTGAGTGAAACCTCTATGCAGATCATGGTAAAGTAGTGACGATTGTCAATTAAAAAACCTCTTACCTAAATGTGTAGGTAACGCTGCTGCAGCTGCTGCACAAAATGGACATCCAACAAAAGGTAAGTCTTTTCTAAACGATCTGGTTGCATTTGGTGTTTTGAAAAGACCCTCAGCAGAGTAAAAATCCTTCTTGCACTAATTTTTTTTTGTGTTTGAGCTGCTGAAAATGGGACACAATGTTGAAGAAAAAGAATTCTAACTTATTTATAATGTCAGAGTGTTAGCTGGTCCATCCAACAGTAGCAGAGTATGAATAAATAGTAAAAAAAAATTTAAAAACTGTCTTTTTTATTTGTGGTTTACCTTGATCATGTATGGTTTAAAAGGTCAAGAAAGGGGGATGGGAGGAAACCCATGCAAGGGTAAAAAGGAGATGTTTGTAGAAGAGAATGGCATTCACCAAAGGGAAAAAAATTAACTCCTGATCTCCTAACATCAGGATCTGGTAATTGATTGCAAGAAAATATTTCATAAATACAACATAAGATCTCATAACAAGATTCGAAAAGGGTACTCCTTGAGGATCTAGGATTTTGAGCAGGTGCCAGATGTAACAATAGAAACTGTTTTAACTTTATGTTCCACCTGGACATGTTATTGATGCTGAATGCACGAGTGCCCAGACCGAGCTGTATATAGTTTACTCACTACTAGAGTCTAATAAAGAGACCGAGCTGTATATAGTTTACTCACTACTAGAGTCTAATAAAGTTCAGACCCGCAGAGTTGAAAGGGATCATTTGCTCTTTGTGTACGTACAGGATGCAATATAACACCAGCCTGGGTGCATTTCAGATGCATTTATAGCCATTCGAACAGCCGGGTACCTTGATAACCAACTGTGAAAAAGTTCCCATACACAAAAAGTTGCTGTAAAGGACTACACTTCTCATGTAAAAAAACCCAGAGAAAATCTTTTTTTCGACGCCAAGAATGAAAAAACAATGTCAAGAGATCAGACAAGCATGTCGTTCTGCCCTCTGCACTTTTGAATGCTGCTCCACGTTAAATAATAATAATAAAAAAAAACACCATAAAATCCAAACATGTATATCACAGATTTAATTACTTCAATTTGTCTATCTTTATCTGTTTATCACCATCACTGCTGAACTCCATTCAACTTTTGTGTCAATTATCATCTTGTAGATTTATTGAGAAGGGGGTCTCCGCAMTCACTACATTTTCTTGTTTTGTGCGAAGAGTTTGTCCAAGACATGATTGGTCTGTTTGACTTTTGACATGATTGGTTGGACTGACTATTTTGTGTGGGTGTAGCTTGGTCAAAACAGCCAGGAATCAGTTTGAAAAATAATTCATTTGAATCATGACTCAAGACTGGAAAGTGCTCGCTGCACAAAATTTGAATGCCGTACATGTGGGACGTGTAACAATTCGGCTTGGTCAAAACAGCCCTATGCAAGCCTGTAAAACGACTGCTAAATATGAATTATGAGACAAGGACCTCGTATTTATGACATATTTTCTTGTATGACATCTTTTCTCATAATCGTGACATCTTATCTCATAATTGAGATCAGGAGTCTATTTTTTATTTTTTAGAATGCAAGACTCTTCTGTAGAGGTTTTGTCTCCAAACTTTCTAGCAGATGCAGATTCCAACTTGAATGGTTTATTATTTTATCTGTTGATTTGAGCCATCTGGTTATGGGTTACAGCTGCATTCATCAGGTTGTTTATAAACTGTAATTTGAAATAACAGCAATAAACAAATCATCATCGTACAATAATCATTGTGCATTAATTGAATCATAAAGTTACAAAGAACTGTTTCAGTCATCAAATGTCTCATTAAACCAGTCCCTGGATATAATGTTCATATTTAATATAAATCAGTATACTGATTTAACAGAGCTCTGGTAAAGAAAAGTGTACAGTCAACATGTGGACAATTAAACTAGTACATTTGGGGGTACTTACACTCACCATCCCACTCACAGGGAAACATCCTCTCTCGACGAGAGGTGTCAAAAATATTCACCTTCATTACTCAAGTAGATACTAGGGTTTAAGAATACTACTTTAGAAGTTGAAGTATCAACTCAAGATTTTTACTCAAATGTAAAATTACTGGTTTTAAATGGGATGGGGTGGGGCATTTAGGTAAAATAAATGTATTTGTACTGAACTGGTCTTCCTGCATCTGTGGTGCATTCAAAGGACGTCCGTAAACTGAATTTAATAGCATAGGACATTTCAAACTTATAACAAAAACATTGAAATTTAATAATATAAACCTAAAACTAATCATAATGAGATTTGGTCGACCACTTTCTAGGACAGGTAACTTCAGCTTCTCTTTTTTTGATGTTTTATTTTTTATTTTTTAAAGTGTTACGTTGGCTCAGGTTTTCATACACACCTTTACATCTGTTAATACCCAGGGCATGTGATGGGACCCTTCAGAAGAGTGGGAGGACCCCAGTCCAACAGGAATCATGGGCAAGGTAAGACAGCTGAATTTTCTCATTGATTTTGCCAAAATCACACTGACTGCTTTTCTTTCTTTATTTTTTTTTTGTGCCTTTATTTTTTTGTCTGCATTGTGCACTGTATTTCTACAGTCATAACCTATAACACCTATTCCCAGATTTTATTTTCCCTATGTACATTATTTTTAACAAAAGAAATAATGATATTTCAGTACTTATGCATTAACAGCCTAAATATAACATAATTGTGTTCAGTTTATATGTAGGTGAAATGTGTTTTTAGGCTATGAAGGAGGTTTTGGAGCAGCTGGTTTGGGTCTGGGTCCTCGTTATGGACATGTGGCAATAAAGGGACCCGTTCAAGGTAGGAGGAGCCTTTCTGCTGAGGGAAAATTATTTTTCTCATTTTAAAATTTGATAATGTTTTTTACTTTGAGGCTCAACCTGCTAATGCTGATGTTTCAGGTTATGGAGCTGCAGCTGGTGTGTCCAACAGACAAGGTGTGTCTAAATGTCACATTCAACAGAATAAACCTCACAAAATAAAATTAAGTCCTTTAATCTTGTTCTGTAAAAGGTTATTCTGGAGTCCAAGCACCAAATGGGAAATGGGGCCATGAAAAGTGGTTTTTATAAAGTTATTGTAGAATTTAGAGTAAAGTGATTTATTTTCTTCTCCTCTTGTCCTTTGAATTGGTTTAAATTGAAATCCAAGACTTGGTGCTGCTAAACCTGGTAAATGTTACATCTGCAGGTTCTGTTGAGTAATAACAGGAGTTTTCCCTACATTTTCAGGCATAATTGTATTTTTATTTTTAATTATTGCTTTCTGTCAGACATTTTTTTGAAATTAGTCACTTGATTTTGTAGGATTTGRCAATCGTCCAAATGGTTATGGAGCCAAACCTCATGGTAACACTTTTGTTTTTTTTACTTGGATCTTTTTATGATTTGAAACACACTAGTTGATCWTTATTAGTTAAAATGCAATTTAACATTTTCATGAATTTATGYCAGGATATGGAGTTTCCAAAGGCAGTGCTGTAAGATCTCAGTCAGGTAATACTTAAAAAAAACGAATAACATGTGAAAATCTGTAAAACAGCTCACTGTACTGATATAATTGATCTGAAGGTTATTTGAATGGAGCTGCTCCTAATGGCTATGGATCTAAAGGTAACAATCATATTTCATATCTTTATCTCTTTATAAATGGTACAGCTAATTTAATATAAAGGTATACACTTARAAAATATGTTTGAAGGTTATGGAGCTGCTGGAGTTCTTAAAGGATATGGACCCCAAATTAACGGTAATATGCTGCTATTTTTTCCTACTTTCTTGAGCTTTGTCATCCCCTCATCAAAAACATACCCAGTGTTGCTTTGACTCATTCATGCATACATTAGAAATCATTGAATCTCCTGTGGTAGACATGTGAAGCTGCCTAAACGCATGCTGGTACAAAGCACCGCCTATTTGTACAAAGCTCCTCCCTGGAGCTCAGTCTGCAGAAGCGCTCCCCCCTCAGAGCACCCCTCCCTTGTAGCGTTGTTGTGAAGATGRGCTGAAGTGGAAGTGTCAGAAATGGTGGGAGGTTCTTAAAGACTGGGGCCAATTTCAAGGTGTTTAGACATTGATGCAAATTCAGATTTATTTGTGATATATATACAGCTTTTTCATAATTAAAGGCAACGGTTACTTGATTGTGGTCTAGAATTTAAAAGCAAATGTAGATRTAATTTAAACAGTAAACAAAATAATTAAAATAACTGTTAAACAGAAGTAAGTCCATAACTATAAAAACCCTGAATAAATTATTGATCTACAGTATGTCTGGATGCAAATTAGCATCAGATGTTAAGATAAATCTCACCAGTAAATTCATCTTTCAAAGTAACTCRTAACATA
The DNA here is from genome assembly GCF_001266775.1 of Austrofundulus limnaeus. Lineage (NCBI taxonomy): Eukaryota > Metazoa > Chordata > Actinopteri > Cyprinodontiformes > Rivulidae > Austrofundulus > Austrofundulus limnaeus. The sequence goes on from NW_013953236.1 coordinate 44,027, forward strand.
AAAAACGTATTTCTCATATAATTGCTTAAAGGCAATGCATCATTTTAAATATGAATCAAATAAACTTATTTTAACAAACTGAATTAGTGACAGGTTTTTAATAAAGGTGAGAGTAAAAAGTATCATGTAGTAATTTTTTTGTATTTTTTTTCAGAGCACACATTGTYTCATTTGCCCAATTCAGTGAATCATAACCATATTCATAAAACATTATTGATTATTTACTACAAAGTTGTGACTTAATTCCATTTATTTGTCACTTTTTTTTATTTTCTCACCAGGCCACAGAAACCATGCTGCACTGGGAGGGTATGGAGGTAACCCTAATGGTAAAATTTCACCATCAAACAAGTTTGTCCTTAAAATTCAAAGAACTAAGCTCTGAACATGAGGGGAAAAAAGCAATGTTCAATTTGTTGCTACATTAATCTGTAACTGTTTTCTCAAAAATGATGTTTACAGTTTATGGACTGAGCCGTGGCCCAAAACCTCACACAACCAAAGGAATCAGAGCTCTGTCCTTGAGCGAAGGTGCTGAAACTTTCTGCTCCAATTAAAGTTCATTTAAATTTCCTAAAGTGAGACTTTATGTAGAAGCATCGACAGCTGCAAATCTACACTGCAACTTCATAAACTGTCTGTACTGCTGATAAATGTGTGCAAACATTGTCTGTTTTTTTGTTGTTCTTTATATTGAATAGTTTGTGTTTTTCCTTTTCAAATTTTGCGTCTTGTTTGTTTTTTCCAGGCTATGGGACGATGAATGGAAAGGGTCAAGCTGTTAGAGGTGCAGAGTTCTCCAATGAGAGAAGTCTTAAAGGTGGAGTGTTTTCTCCTCAGCATCAGGCTGCGACACAAGTTCAGGGTGCTGTTCCACAACAAGCCGTCCCTCAGGGTGAAGCGCTGAGCGTCCCCGATCACAGAGACCTTGTCCCCGTCAAAAACGAGAAATACCAAAAGCTGCTGGCGCCGCAAGATAAAAGCTACAAACAGAAACAGCTCAACCCTGAAGCGGCTCCAGAAGCAGCTGTGGTTCTCCAGAACAGTCCAGAACCAGAACCGGCAGCAGTCCTTCAAGGCAAGTACAGCTTCACTTCACATTTCAACTGATGAAATAGTACATTTGTTGGATGGCCATAGCACTTTCAAAATAATTGTATATCTCTATTTTAAGACAAAAAGGATAGGATAAAKTAAAAACAATATAAAATAGAATAAATGAAAATGAGATTAGCACGCTTTTCCTCAAACCTGTCTGGAAAACTAAATAGCCTACAATATTCTTAATCTGTTTTGCAGTTGAAGTAAATGTTCATCAAATGTCTTTTACAATAGTCATGGTTCCCTTTTAAAGTACACAGATTATAMATTATATTGTTTTCAGTTACTGACAACAGCTTAAAATAAGTGTAGAAATTAAATCTCTTGTAGGAAATGCAGATCATCTGCCACAAAGCGTTTAAAATTATCCTATGATGAGAAATGGTGTAATGAAGCTCTGGGAAGCTTTTTGTTTTAACAATCATTTAAAACCAGATTTTAAGGATGGAGTTTTTACAAGAAGATTGGAGAAATATTTTAAGTTAATAAAATGTGTGGCCTATAGGTTTTGTGACAGTAAGTGCTGTTCCTGGACAAAACGTTGCAGAAGCGGATGCTTTGGGGGACACTGATGACCCCGAGAGCACCGATCTCATAAAACCTGACAAAGCGGCTGATAAAATCACTGAAAACATCTCTTCTGAAGAAACGTTGAGACAGGGTGTGCCTGAGGCTGCAGCAGAGGAAGAAAACGCCACGAGTCAGCCTGAGACAGGACCTGACAGGCTTGGGGTCAGAAGTCCCCCTGCTGGTAAACTAAATCTATAGACTTGAGTCTGTTGGAGTCGGCCTGCATGTGTCAGCCTGAATCTGGTGCTTGTCCTAAATTTAAAGTTTGTTTATGGGATTTAAAGCTGCAGTTGGCAACTTTTCTAAGAATATATTTTTTACATATTTGTTCAAACTGTCACTCCGTCCTGACAGACGTGGAGAAACAACCTAAAGTTCAGATAAAATGCCTCTTTGAGAGTTCTGAATGTGCCATAGCTGCTTATCTGCTGTCATAAGCCTCCCTGAGCCGAATTGCCCACTAGCCTGCGCAACATGCATGTTCACAGAAGGCTCCGCTGTGTTGAGGGGGCAGGGAGGAGCTGTGGAGGCAGGGCTGTAGAGCAGCAGAGAGCGAGGAGGAGGCACTGATAAAAGTCCACAGTTTTCTCAGAACTGCCAACTGCAGCTTTAAGACTTCAGCCTAACTTGCCTGATCAGAGTGGGGCTGAATGTTAGCAGAAATAATCAGTGTTTCTCTCTTAAAGGAGCTGGTTTCCAACATCTTGTCAGATTAAAAAAGCATCTCCTATTTCTGGGACCCTTTTAATTCTAATCCTAACAGGTTTTTTTTAATGATTGCATTTAGTGCATGAGTTTAACCAACTGATTCAAGATGATTCTTTTGAACAAATTAACGATAAGAGGAACCACAAGTTATGTTTTTTGTTTTTGTCTTCCCCCCGCTTTAACAGGCTTAAACTTTTCTGCTTTGTCCTCAGAGGGTGTAGGACTTCCAGTCTCCAAAAGTCAAGGAGGAAAACCTGGTAAATATTTGTCTAATTTTCCTCTGATTGAAATAATGGACTGATTTTAAAAGAAATGTACAACTTGAACAGGAGCATCATCAGAAGTCTGTTGTTATCCTTCCTGAAACGGCCCACCAACATGTAGTGAGACACTGAAACAAATGCTATGAATGAGAACAAAGTTTCTTTATGAGGAAACTAAAACTACACTTGTTTGGCTGATTTTTAAGGTTTGAGGCGGAACTCTCTCAGTTGGAATCATTAAAATGTACCATATTTATTCATGCTCTGTTTTAGATTGTGGACCAAATGGACAATGGCTGGGAAGATTAAAACCTGGTAGGTTTTGTGTTTAAGTGGTGATTTTACTTTTTTTTTTTTTTTTACTTTTTTAGTCAAAGCTTTTCATTAACTTCTGCTTCTCAACACATCTGTTCAGCTGAGGAATGCTTTTATTTTCTTGAAATATTAGAAACAAAGCTTTACTGTTGATGTCCTGTTTATTTCAGGTCATACAGGTTCTGGCATCTCTGGTGGCACAAATTTAAAAGGTATTTGAAAAGTAGTAAATTAGTTTTATTTATAGTGCACAATAGTTTTCAAAGAGTTTTAGTATGAAGCACTTTGCTAAAGAATGACTCAACTTTTTGCAGGTTTAGAGTTTAGACTTATCCACGTCACATATGAGGGCATATTTAAAAACTGAGTTAAATGTAAATATTTATTTCAAAATAACTTTTGTTTAAATAATTGAACTCTTTATAATGTTGCACCGTTTAACATCTGTTTGAATTCTACTAAAATCAAACCTGAAATTGAAAATGCGACTTTTTTTAAGCTTTTCTAATAAAATATTTGTTCATTCAAAGGTAACTTTGCAGGAGGCCACAATTTTCCAGGACTTCGTAATGGTTACGGTGCAGCAGGTAATACTGCCACATATTTTCTTGCATATTAAAGAAAATGTATGTACGGTTTCTTGACAAAGTGGATTTGTGTATGCAGGACTTGGGTATCCTTATGGTGGAAAACCTGGTTAGTGACTTCATTTATATTACAAGTAAAAATCTATCAATTAAATATGAAATGCATTTGGTGAATTTGGTTTGTTTTGTGCGCAGTTTACGGACAAGGGGCCAACCTTGGAGCTGGAAATGGAAATTTATACAGAGGTTCAGTTATGATTGACTCCATTGTTTTGCATAAAACCGTTTTAAAAGATTATTTAAAAACAAAATCAATTCTTTAAAAATATTTCACCACACCTGACAGTCAGTCCAGTAAGAACTGAGTGATGATAAATGTCAGTAGATTAAGGATGAGTTTTTATTAAAACAAATAATAAAACTGTCTACAGGTGGCACCAAACAGCTTCCATTCAATGGAGCCTCAACTGGATTTGACGGTAAAGCAAAATCTCTTGATGTCTAATTGGAAGCTGTAAAAAATGTTTGAGTTGCATAGAGAAAGGTGCAAAGAAGAAATAAATTAAATTTATTTTATATAAATGTAGGAAGGAGTCAGTTTGAGCTTCAGCCTGCTGGACATCCAAGCAGCACATCTGGTGGTACTGATGCGTCAGCAAATTTACTTTTAACGTCTAAAGTTGTTGAAGTGAAGATGACACAAATTAATTTTTGTTGCAGGAATGCAAGAATCAGCTTTTGGAGGTCCAACACTCGGAATGAGTGCAGAAAAATTCAATACAAAGTTTGGTGAGTTTCTGAGGCTAGAAAATGTTTTCTCGTTAAAATGCAGCACTAAGATGAATGACGACTGTAGAATAGTTGGCATCAAAACAATTAGAACAGATAAAATTAGCAACATTGTATCTAAAAGCTAAAATTAACAAAGGAGTAGCTACAGCTAAAATTAGCAAGATGGTAGGTAAAAGTTAAGTTGCATAAAACAAAAATAAAGCATGGATGGTAAAGTTCAGGAACATTTTTGAAGAAATCTCTTATTTCTATGGGGAACGTTTTTGTAAAGTTAATTCAAAAAGTATGAAAACGGTAACATATTCTGTATTCAGCCAAACATTTTYGTATGAATGGTTTAATTGGCACAATGTGGAGGGAGTTTGGTTGTTATAAACTATAAAGAGGAAAACCAAAGTGTAGAAGTTAAATCATAAAGATTCCAGCTGACTGAACTCTCAAACACTTTAAGCTTGTTTCATTTGTTTAARCCAACTTTCTGCTGCTTCAGGTATCGGTGGGCTGCAGTTCGGTGAACAGCCCATCAGTCCAGGCTTTAACAGTGCAGGAAAATATGGTATATTTTCTACTTAATCTGTGCAGCATCAATTAGATTTGAAKAAACGTCTGAACTGTTTGCTTTGTTTCTCCAGATTATGGCGTTAACCCGTACAGGCCTGCAGGGGAAGGTAAATACAGTAAGAACTGAGCTGTTTCAAAATGTAGCATTATCTTTAGTGACAGAAATCAAACTTGGTTTTAGACATTTTTGCTTGTTTCACAGTTGCAGGGGGTCTTGGTGTGAGGGGTTATACTGTTAGTATGATGCTTTAAAAAGAATGACTGTTCTCACCCTAAAGTTTTGTCCTTAAAGGATAACAATAATGAAAGWAAATTAAAAACACAAGGAGCTTTATGGAAAGTTTTGATCCAGTTTTTCTCTCCATCACCGGTTCTGCTGCATCCTACCCCATACCACGTGTTTGATCCCCAGCCCCCTCCCTTCCTTAGCTGCCTTGCACTATGCGAGTGGTTTTTTTTTTTGAGTGTATGATTCTGTGTTTGTGTGTAAACATAGGATCAGAGCATCTTTTTTTTTAAACTCATCTTTCCTATTGTGTATTCCAAGCTTTTTAAAGGTAGCGCGACCCCTACTGGTTGCCGCATGAACTGATCACCAGTTTCCCCATGTTTTTGTCATATGTCATGTGTGTCTTCTTGAATGGGTGTTCTTAAATGTAATTTCATTGTGCAAATGATGACAGGTTTTCATCATCATCTGGGCTCAGAKCATGGTGGGCAGCTTCTCAATGGAAATATGCTGCAGAAATACGGTCAGTGACTGTTATAATTTGGTTTGTACACCTGAAACCAGTCCTGCTGTGTTACTGAGCTTTTGTTTTCTTTGCAGGTTATGGAAACAATCCTTTTGTTCATCCGGCTGGACTGGCTCCTGAGCCTGAATCTGCAGGACAATATAGTAATATTTTAAAATGTTTATCTAAAAATGCATACTATCATTTGCATCAGACTTGAAAGGTGTTTAAGGCCTGTAAGGTTGAATATTTATATTCTTATTATTCAGGTCTGACTGGATCACCTCATCACCCTGAGCCTGTTGGCCCCGAACAAATTGGCAAATCAACAGAAAAATATGGTGAGGCTGATTTAAAAAATAACTTCTTTTTAACTTTTTTGTGTCGTTTTACACTGCTCAGCTTTTTGTTTTGCCTGTTGAAGGTGATGCACGGGTTCCTTATGGGACAAACAATCATGGTTTAGGAGGAGAAGCAAAATCTGGGAAATACGGTACAGAAAGTTTGTCTAATTCTAAGTAACATTTAAAAAAACGGTACTAAATTGTGATCAACCTTTCAACAGATAAACATGGAGCTTTCCAGACACAGAACTATGAGTCTGCAGGAGCAACAGGTTTAAGTTATGAGCCTCAGCCTCTTGAGCCAGAGTCGGTTGGAAAATCCTACGGTTTGTTAGACTTTCTCCTTATGTTCAGTTTGAACAGAATCCAGTTTCTATGTCAGTTTGTTTTTTCTTATTATTCCTCAGTGAAGGGAGAGGTGCCGGCAGCAGCGCTCGCAGCTGAAGGTCAGAGGATGGCTGTTAATAGATACGGTGAGTAAACTGCATCTGCTGGCTTTTTGATGTTTTACTTCACTATTTTTAAACAACATTTTGTTGTTGTTGTTGTTTTTTCAGAAAACGTGGGCTACATTAATGGACAAGTGCGGCCAAATGGTAATTAAGAAACAATTAAAAAAGGAGCTTCATACACGTATGCTCACAGATGTTTCCATGTCCTTGCTAGTTGTGTTTTCTGCAGCTCCCACCCCTGGTCCCACCGAGGCCTATTCACCTGCCCAGGTAGACTCCTTCACAGCTGATGTGTCTCGAGAAACGGTGCAGGACTTGACTGATCCAGACGGAGCGGCTACAGAGAGGCAGGGCGAGCATCCCGACGATTTAGAGCTGCCACGTCAGATTCACATTCAGCAGCATCTCAAACTGCATTTTCAACCTCAAGGTGAGTCCAGGAGAGGTGCAAGATCAGCATTTTTGGGTTTATTAAAGGATTACACCCTTTTTTTTAAAGGCCCATCACAGAAATGAACATGAAACCATTTAAAGACTCTTTCTGTATCTTAGGAGGAAAGAAATATGACTTGGATGGCTTCTTTGGAAATGGTGACCATCAAGGTAAGAATTYATTCTAATATTTAAGGAGCTGTGATTCTTTTAATTCTGATCATATTCTTCTTTCCTCATAGGTTGATTGAACCAATCTGATCTTATTTTAAAGTTTCTTAATGTTTTGTTTCCTAGTTGTACATTAAATGTAGTTTTCTTTTATTTTACTAAATCTGTAAGTATGTACATGAAATTATACAATATTTTAGACTTCTCTTGTTGGCTTGTAATTTTATGCATCATTTCCATCTTGTGTGTCCTGCACTTTTAGGTCACTGTATGCAAAATAAATTGTCTGCGAAATGTTTGCTTAATTTTTACTAAAGCTGTCATTTTTATTGGAAATTCAAAACTTGTATTGAAATTACTATATTTCAGTCTAGATTTTGGAAATCAGTGATTTTTTTTCTTCATCTTGCAAGAATCTGTTTATTGTACAGTATTTGATTAAAACATCAAATCCCAATTGTCACTTCTGTTTACTTGACACACAGAAAGAATGCCACGTTTTAAAACAGAGGTGTCTAAAGTGAGGCCTGCGGGCCAAAGTTGGTCTGCCAGCAGTTACTAGGTTGTAATCTCCTGTCCTCATGTGCAGAAACACTATTTCCATCCCGATCATTCCTGCAGTGCAGGTAGTTTCACTTCTGATGCTACTTTGTCTTTCAATTACATTAAGATTAAACATGAAATACAAGTAACCACAAGAGACATTTAGATTAGATTTAAGCACACGTGTAGATTTGCACACTTAAGACTCACATTTTATCAATTTATGAGACTTTGCTGTCCGAACGTACGTTAAACTTTCAAGTGCACAGGCTAAAAAACTGTGGGCTACTGCAATGGCTGCTAGRTTAATCTTAAAAAATAAAAGAACTTTACTTGGGGGTGTCTGCAGGGTTGTAAAAGATATTTAAAAGTATTAAATTAAACTTCAATTATATACCCTGAGTATTTGTATTTCATGTATTATACTGCGTTGTTGCAACTGGCCTGCAGCCCTCGGATAGACTTTCATTTTGGCCTCTTTCAGGGAATAAGTTTTTATTTTAAAGTATTTATAACACATWCTTTGTACCACTAAAGTCAGCATGAAGAAAATCCCCACGTGGTTCATGTTTTAATATTGAAATAATCAAATAATCAAAACTGTTTCCAGTTCARTAAAACTTCTGCATTTTAATCCGGGTTGTGTGAGTTGCTCATGAACAATGACTAGGAGAACCGGCAGCAGTGCACATGGCCTTTTTGKAAGGATTACCCCAGATTAGGAGTGCGAGCAGTCGGCTGATTGGTCCTTCTCAAACCGTGCCACTTGGACAGCTCAACAGGTTGCGTGCTTGGACTTACACCTGTCCGATGAAGAGTCTCAGGAACAAGACTTTCTGCAGCTGAGAAACCCGAGTGCAGTCTGTGAGGATGTAAAGGCAGAGGACCTTGTAGATTAGGGCACTGAGTGCACAAAGTCATGACTGTACTTTACCAAGGACCGCGGCTCTTGGATTTTGCGAGGACCCCTCCTCACCTGCAGTTCAACAAGTATGTCCTGACGGGTTACCGGCCCGTGTCCACGGCTCAGGAGTGCCTCGGGAGCCTRTTCTACATGCACAACGAGCTGGGCAACATTTACACTCATGGTAAGTCCAGATTTAACACACCGTTCTTCAGCTCCTTCAGATTATATTTTAAAATGACAGCTAAAACAGATCTTTAAGGTTAATGAAGAGCTGTTCTCTTTGAAGATAAGGTACAAAGAAAGCCGGTCACCACGTGTCCACTACTTTCACTTCTGACCAATTAGAAGCATCCCTGACGAGGCGCGTAATGAGGATACAGGGTATTAGCTGTAATCTGTCCCGGGAATCCCAATTGGAAATATCCAACAGTTAACTGGGTCTTTAAAGGTGACGGATGCTGTTAATTTGAGTTTGTGGTGAGACTTGGGCAGAACACTTATTTTTAAAAGTTATAATCTGACTTCTGTTGAGCAGAACCAATAAAAGACTTTAAAAGGCATGACCTAAAGGTTGTAAAGTCTCACACTTGTGAAGGCACGTTTTGTACTCAGTCATCACATAATTTAACCAACGCTCTTACTGAGGGGAAGTGAAGAGGATAAGCATTACAGCACTGCTCAGGTTCCTCTGTGCATCAAACTGCTGTTCATTGTTCCAYGTGTAAAAACGAAACCAAGAGGAACAACTTTCAGCATTTCATTCATGACTTGATCTGTGTCGGGATGTTTTAGTGCAGCTCTCTAGATGAAACAWCGGACTGACAATAGATTCTAAAACCAGTAAACCTCAGTTTATATGAAAACATTTAAGTCACTTCATGCAGCTGTCTACAAAAAATTAAATTGTAAACCAGCAGGATGCAAAACGTTTCAAGAGGTTACCAACAGCAAGACAAAAATTAACCTCGTTTTCAGGTAATGCAAAGGCTTTAAACCAAATCTGTGAACATTCAGTTTATACGGTTTCATTATTTTTCCATGCATTCTTGTTTATACCTATTTTATAAAGGATTTTTTAGCATTAGGTTTTGTTTTTCTTTAGAAGGATTAGGGTTTAAATTGTATCAAATGTAGTGTATACAAAAGACAGGACTTTGTGTTAATGTGTAATTGATATAAAGTTGTATTTATGTAATTTTTTTAAAGCACATTTTGTATTTCTAAGCCAATTTTATATAAGAACGAGCAATAACGTCTCGGATCAAATAAATTGCAGACTCCTGCTATATAGTGTTCTACTGTACTTCTAAGATGAACTGAATCTCACTAATTTGTTTCATGTTTCCCATCATCCCAGGCATCCCATTCTTCCTGTTCTTGGTGCTGCTGCCTTACAGTATCCCCTGGATGGAGGTGGACAGCACTTGGATCTGTGTAGTCCACTACCTGGCCTGCCTCAGTCCCACCATCGGCTCGGTTCTCTACCACCTGTTTATGAACCACCGAGGAGGACGGCATGTGTACGACACCCTGCTCTCCCTGGACATGTTTGGGGTCTGCCTAGTTAACACACTGGGTAATGTTGCTACAGAAGTTAGTACAAGTTCTAATAGAATTGTTATATTTGGCTTAAAAGTATTGAACTGTAAGCTTGTGTATGATTTACCGTTTAACTAGGCAAAAATAACTCGTCAAGTAGGGGAAAAATGTATTTTTTTTCCCTTAAAACTGCTTAACATCAAGTTTCAATTCTACATCAGATCTTCGCTCTTAACTGTTCTCTCCCTCTTCAGGGGCACTTCCCATCATTTACGTCACCCTCCTCTGCTACCCCACGGTGCAGCGGACCGCCCTGCTGGTCTACATCGTCCTCTCGGCCTACGGGATCTACTGCGCCACCACGGCCCACACAAACGTCCTGAGACTGAGAGCGTTCGTTTGGCAGGCTTTATTCCGCTTCCTCCTCTTCGTGTTCAGGGTTTATGGCAGCGGAGCGGGCAGTCCCAACTCCATGCGTCTCTTCGTCATCATGGATAGTCTGGCRGTACTGGGAGGACTGGTGAACATCATCCAGATCCCCGAGCGCTTCAGCCCGGGCCTGTTTGACAACTGGGGCAACAGCCACCAGATAATGCACGTCATGGTCGTCTGCTCCATTATCTACCTGCACTGGGGCACYATGGAGGATTTAGCTTGGATTAAGAGCTACCAGTGTCCTACTGTGTGAAGTGCAGCCAGTTCACATGCAGGCCACCACTGACACCTTTAAAAAAAATGCACCTTAGTCTTAGCTGATTAGATGTTTTTGATACTTTGCCAGAGAAGAAGAGGAACCAACATGCTGCTTTATTAAACTAAAAATCCTGAGCATACTTGATTAAAAGTTTGAGATGCAGTAGTTTTAGGGTTACGTGACCTGTTACTACAAAGTCTTCAAACTTAATGAAAGAACTGGATCTAATAAAGTATATTTTTATATCTTGGTCTATCTTGTTTTAATTTCATAAATGATTAGATTATCCATCTATTATCGATACCCTCTTCTTCCTTTCAGGGTCACTGTGCAAGGGGTGGGGTACACCCTGGACAGCTCACAAGTTTAGATTAGAATAGTAAAGTAAAATGACATATACCTCTGATGTTTATTAGCAAGAAAAGTAAGTTGTGTATACAACTGGATTAAGGAGGTTTAGGTCTGCTGCTACAAAGTTGATTTATTTTTATCTGAATATTGCAACTTAGCTTCAACCCTCTGGAAGACACCTTCAGGCAAAAAGCATCAAAGCACTCATACATCCAATTATGTGAAAGTTTGGCCACTTCAAGAAGGTAAAGATGCTGATGTTGGAGATGCAGGATACCTCGACCACAGCAGCTTTAATGTTCAACGCAGAATCCCTGCGTTATCTGAAATAAGGAGTCATCTTTTCTTCTCACTTTAAATAAAACTCTGGTCTGCTGGTGCTGGATCAGTCTTCAGCTGAGCTGCTGTCGTCCTCCGGCTCCGATAGGTCAGCGATGGGGAAACGCAGGATGGCGGCAACTCCGCTCAGCTGAGTCAGCTCTGAGGAAAGATCGGGATGAAAAACAACCGCAGGCTGCTAAATAATGGAAACGACCTCACTGTTTTCATTGTAAACTGGCTGAAAAAGGAGGAAGTCAATTAAAATGCTGCAAAAACTTACGTTCACCGGATACATGAAGGCTTGAGAATATTCTGCACAAAAAATTAAAACTTATCAGCATGACTGGGAAATTCAAAGTAAACATTTTGTGTAAAACGTACAGCCCAATACATCAATATAAAATCCTAAGACAGCTGTATATTCATGTTTTTATGATTGTAGATAAGTTACCTGACAGTTCCACCGTTGTCTCTCACGTTGTCCACCAACCGAACATAACGACTCCTTGTGGGGACATCCTGATGTCTGAGGGTAAAACATCAGATATAGTAAACCACTGAAGGCTGCTGAACATTTTAAAGCCAGCAGAGCTTTCAGACCGACAGCAGGATGTACCTGAACAACTTATCACTGATGAGAAGGGTGTCGATGGCGAGGGCATCAGCTGCTTTCTCTACGTGAGCAATTCTGTGCAGAAGGAAAGAGGGAAGAATTGATTTTCAGTGAATCTCTTGTGGGTCACAGCTGGTGGTTCTGGTCCGTCTCGTCTCACCCGTAAAAGGCTCGGTCTGGTTCGTGCTGAAGCATCTTGTAGAAGTCTTCCAGGGCTTTCACCTCTCCCGCTGCCTAAGAGTTGCACCAAAATGGTGTGAAATAAAATTAAAAAAGGGTGAAAATCCATATTCAGGGTAATATCCAAACTGAGATTAATAATCTGTGGCAACGGATTCACATGGATGTTTGATTACCTTTGTGTCAGAAAGTCTGCTCGTCACAGCGGGGTCACAAAGGATTTCTGTAAAACAAGAGTTTCATTACGTTCAGGGGCTCACAACAAGATTGTACTGTTTGACTCAAAGCTTGGAACAGCTCAAACCTTTAAGGGAATATTTATGACCCGAAGACGAGTGGACCAGCATGAACTTGGGCCGATTTTCCAGCAGGACCTTGTTGTCCTGTCGCACCGCCTCCTTAAAGAGGTAGGTGTAAAACTGGTCCTTCACAAACCCTGGACTGGCCACTAGGAAGCACTTCACCACTAACAGGAAGCAAAGGAACTTTGTTACATCGTTTTTTTGTTTTTAAACGACTAATTGCTGAAGCTACAAATGAAAACTGAGAAGCATGTGACAGAAACAGGAGCTTGTGTGAAGAGACGTGTAGAAGTGGAGTCCTACCATCAAAATTAATGTGGCGAAGAATTGCCTGCATCACCGCCTCATAGAACCGATCCAGCGCCTGTCCACAGAAAAACTGCTTACAAAATAATACCCTCCGGTTTGTGTACTTAACCTCATTGATGAGCTAAAAGGATCTTGTCATGTTTTTATCTTAAAAGTCTAAGTTTGCACACAAAACTGATTTATTCTAATGTACAGCACGGATTTAGAAAATGGGCCAATAAAATAGACGTCAGATCAGGGTGGGACCTCATTTCCTCACATGATGGCGACCGACCTTTTCGTGCTGAGTGCAGCTTCCTTTTCTCTTCCGAGGAATGGTGACCTCCACTTTAGCTCGAAGCAGAGTCATGGCGGGGGTCACCAGCACCAGGTTGGCCAGCCCTTCCTGCATTACCACAGCTGCCACATCTGCCTTCTGGGCTGGATCACACGCCTGCTCTAAAGGGTGGATGACGAGACAAAAGAAAGATCAAAATTCATGTGACTACAAAATAGTAAATTGCATATTTGTTTAAAAAAAACATTTAAAAAGTACAGAAATTAACATTTAATGCCTGCCACCTACTTGATACCATGTAGGGTTATAATTTTACAGCTGATCTGTGTGTATTTAACAGCTCAGATCATGTTAAACAAGTGGTTGCGGAGTTCAAGTGAAGCACGTGCTTACCGATTCTGTCCAGCACAACGCTGTCCCAGCACTTTTTGGCGAGAGTGAACTTCCTGTTGAGCTCAAGCTCAATCGTGTGGTAAGCCCCCATCTGAAAATCCCAACATCATCAGCATCACAGACAGTTTTTAACTTCTCAGTAATAATCAAACACACACAAGTCAGCAATTACATCTGGGTGATGCATTATTTTACATAAAAATGTAAAAAGTTTAATCTTATATAGAAGAGGCAACATCAAATAGGAGGAAAATATTAAACCGCTGAACATTAGGACCTTAAGCCAGGGATGTCCAAAGTGTGGCCCGGGGGCCATTTGTGGCCCCTCAACTGATTTTGTGTGGTCCCTGACTTCAGTTCAAGAATTATACTAATTTGTTTGCAAATTTGTCCCCCCTACACAGGCGTTTGATGTAGATGGAGACTTTCTATTTATTATTTAGGGCAAATTTATCACAAAGTAAAATCTTATAATAAAAATTATTGGCAACAAAACAAATTTTTTTATCTTTAAATAACCAGACTCGTAGCTTTTTCCACATCTATTTAGTGACTTCTACTCAGAAGCTGATTTTGCTGTACTCCAATCTGCTTTTAATTCATTTATTAAATTCATCTGAATACAGCAAGAATTTTCAACAAAAGGGTGACCTAAATCCTGATTTTATTGATCAGAATTGACTAAATTGGGTTATTTTTTTCCCCAAATGAAACCTAGAAAATTGCAAAATTTCTTTCAWTAAGGGAATCCTGCAAAACAATTTTAAAGTTGTGGATCTACATTAATTTACACACCCATTTCCAGCAATAAATCTGACTACCTTATTTGTTTAAAAGTATTCAATGTTTAGTTTATTGTTGAGCAGGTAAAGGAAAAATATTTTTGGCCCTGAAGTCCTTCTGACTTTATGATTTTGGCCCATGTGACAAAATGTTTGGACACCCCTGCCTTAAGCAGTCAAACACAAGGACAAAGAAAAAGAAAGGATCAAACAACACAATCTGATAAACGCACTAAAACAACTTGCATCTTCTCATGTTTAGAAGTATTTCTCAAAAATTAGGCTTTAAAAAGAAATTACAGAACTTGTGCATTTTGTCAATATAGTCCAACTGCCAAATAATGTCTAAAAACATCCTTCAGTGGTCGCAACAACCATTAATAATCCACAAGAAACTCAGTGACTGAGGAAAGCTGCGTTATTCTTTCATTAAGTTGATGTAAAAAAAAAAGATTAGTTTTTTTTCGTCCACATCACCCACTTCAAGCTCCATCTAAATGAATCTCTCACCTTAACATACTGGTTCTCCTCAATGTTGGTGCCTTTTACTCTCAGCTGGCAAGCTTGGGAGTCAAAGTCGATGGCCTCCACAGATAATGTCAGAGTGGTCCGAACTCTCGAGCTGCCCACGCTTCCCGTGGTTGATTCTGTCTGCACCTTTCTGTAAAACCAAGTGAAAACCATTAGTCCAATATCCATTCTTAAGMGTGTACTGAACGAAACGCACACAGAAAACTGTACATCAGATTTTTTTCTTCTCTCTGTGTGCTAACAAAACACAGTCTCCTAAAAACACTGTTAAGTAGGTCCTCTGGATGGACTCTTCTTTATTGAAAAAAGAGTTTCATCTCTCCTCCAAGAGACTTCTTCAGTCTGAGGAGTTAAAGGTAAACTCAGCCTTATAAGCAGTGCCTCCACATGGTGGACAAAGGGTCCCAACACAACCTGAAAACCACAGCTGTCCAGAGGAACTAAC
The DNA here is from genome assembly GCF_001266775.1 of Austrofundulus limnaeus. NCBI lineage: Eukaryota > Metazoa > Chordata > Actinopteri > Cyprinodontiformes > Rivulidae > Austrofundulus > Austrofundulus limnaeus. The sequence goes on from NW_013953236.1 coordinate 59,244, forward strand.
CATCCTTAACTTTTCCTTTTTTTTTTTTTTATATTTTTCTACCTGAGTTATTGAGGATCAAGACATAATTAGAATTTTTGTACTGTTTTAGTCCTATATACACAGAATGTGATGGATGTAAACTATTGAATTTATATGTGATGGATAAAAAATTGACATATTTTGTAGCGGAGAAGATGACCTGCAGGTCAAATCAGAATATTTTTGTGAAAGCTATCCCAAACAGCTGATTTTTTTCACCGTAATCACAACAGAGTGTTTTGGAAGTTTGTAAGTGTGAAATTATGAAAATAAGGATGCTATTGTGGTATTTAACTTTGAATTAGAGAAATTCTGTAGGTGCATATTTTTTCTACAACCATCATTTTYAATTTTTGTTGCACTAACATTGTATACGTTTTATACAGAACTAAACATCATTAATATAAAATAGGGCTACACAATATTAGGGACACGTGCAGCTGTAGTTAGTGTTGAATATTGTYTTAATGGTATCAAGACATTTCTTGGAGGCATTTGCAGTATTGTGTTGCACAAAGTGATACTGCAATATAGATAAATTTAGGATATATTGGATATATAAGGGATTAAAGTGTTATATATTTGTTCTCAGATCCACAACATCATTCAAAACCATTTGAAATAGTTGTAGACTGCAAGCTTTCATCAGAAACCTTTACATAAATGAAGTTATTGGTTACCTGATGGTTGAGGCTCTCAGGCTGTCCCCCACCTGCAGCAGGTTGTAGGTGTGCCACATATCCTCTGCCTCCTCAGGTATCAGAGTCACCTGACTGTAAAAAAAAACAGTTTACAGATATTAAAACTATTTTCCTAACTGATAGAATTTGGTTAATAAAGTTAACAAGCCATGATTACAAAACATTAGAATATAACATCGATGCTTTAACTACAACATAAACTAGTATAAGAATATTGTGACTGTCTCAACACAATAATGTAATATTTTGTTCTGTAAAATATCTATGTACACTCCCCTCATTAGTGCTAGCGTAAGTGCAGTTTAAATATCCATATTTCACAACCATTACGTTGGCACATGATGTTTTTAGCTAGCATGCTGTTTAGCTTGCTAAAATTAGCTCAAACATTCACTCACTTACCCGGCATTATCTTTTTCTATATCCTTACTAATCAACTTCATTGTTGGAATGTCATATACCATAAAGAGGTATACTATCCTAAACTAAAGAAGTTGACGTTTACGTAAGTTACAGACATTTTTAATTTAATGAAAACGCAAACTAAGCGAAGCCATCTCTCAACTTTGGAATGAATCACTCGGTTGTATTGCCAGGCGCCCAGACAGTGGTCTACTCCTCACCGATCTACCGGCGCGTAACCCGGCTAGAAGTAATGACGAGTGGCGAAAGAGGAGACTTTCAGCAGTTMAAAGAAGCATCTAACTCCACCTACAAGATGCCGTTCTAAATTGTCGGTATATAAATGGCTGTGGACCCATTGCGTCATGGCGTGATACGTCAATCCTTACCCTCTTGGTCACTTTCGTGGGCGTCGCTACTGCGCAGCAATTTCAAAGCTTAAATAAATCAAAATGTAAAAACAGGTAATTAACATTAACTGTTAAAAATGTCAATTTGTCAACAACCAAATGTTTGACACCTTTTTGAGAATAATTGATCTTTGAACAATGCGGTTTTGAGATTAGCAAACGCTGACGTGCATTGAACACAGCCAATCCAAGAGCAGATTAGACACCACAGGTACCGCCTACTTGTAAATTCTAACCAATGGCAGCGCAAAAACAGTCGGACAACTTCCGTTCAACCTCGCTTTCGGCTAACGCTCGTCTAACCTTTTTTTTTTTGTCGATGGCATGGTGCTAGCAGCCGCAGTAGAAATTACAAGCACTTAAAAAGCGAATTTCTCGATCTTCTTTGAAGTCGCAACTTAACTTAAATTTCTGCAAGCACATGTCAGCCATCATACAGTCAACAATTCAGCCTTCAGCCTCACACTTTGAGGTTGCCATTTATTCACCAAGGTTAGCCAGCTAGCGGGCTAACGATAGCCGATTAACGCTAAACAACTTGAGCCAACTCTTAACTCGGCAGACGCTTTTACACTCGCTACTACTTCTTGAATTCGCTGAAGTCGAATTAAAACGACCAGGGTAAGGGAAGTAACATGGCGGAAGCCGACAAGTTGAACATCGATTCCATTATACAGCGTCTCTTGGAAGGTAAGAGTCGGTACGGAGGTGCCATTTTAGCTAACAAGAAGGAGGAAGCCGCCAATGAAAGGCGACCAAGTTAATCATATTTGGCATTTTAGAAATGAAGCGCACGATTTGACTTCTGCTAGATAGTAAATATCGATTTGGTTTAGCTGAACGAATACGTATTTTCTAATACTTAACTGTTAAAAAAATTATTCTCTGCTAAAGTTGACTTTTTCTGTCAAAGATATATATATATAGTGCACGTTCTCTAAAACGTTTTTGTCCTCTTTATCAGTGTCATGAGATGATTAGATTACCATTATTTGTCCTAAAACATTACATTTTATATGTCTACTATAAATGTATGACTTGTACATTTGTACACAAGCACTGCAGTTTAAAAAAATAAGATGTGTAATCTTTTGATCAAACATTATATTTATGGTTCTGCACATATAAATAAATATTGCATGGTGTAAAATGTGCTGACTGTCTGCAACACTGTTTTGCACAAAACACGTGAATTAAAACACAGCACTGATAAGGATGATTATGAAATGAAAACAAATAACAGAGTCTTCCTCTGTGTGTTTCCCCTCTGATGATTGACCCCCCTTTTTTTGTTTCCCCAAAGTGAAAGGCTCCAGACCTGGTAAGAATGTTCAGCTGACAGAGAATGAAATCCGTGGACTCTGCCTCAAATCCCGGGAGATCTTCCTCAGCCAGCCGATCCTGCTCGAACTTGAGGCCCCCCTGAAGATTTGTGGTGAGGCTTAGTTTTATTTAGAGTTGAGGGAGTTTTAATGTAGTTTATGCTCACGGTCGTTGCAGGTTGAAGAATAAGATGTAAAACCTTATATTAGCTTTCATAAGGTTTCTCATTTTCTAATAATTTATATTTATTTGTCACGTAATTTGTAAAAGAAGACAAAATGACAAGTTAGTATTTGCTATGTTGTCACAGGGCAAACAGTGTTTGTGACCTTGGACAGTCAGAAATCTGGAGGACGATTAATGTTGTTTACTTTTCTGAATCTCTGGATTTGCCTMCTTGACTCTTTTTGCTGATGAAGTMGTTTGCTGAAAAAAAGTTGCAATTCAATGAATAAATAATCACAGTCGTCTTCACACTAAATACAAGCTCACACGTTCAAATGACTGTCTTGGTTCAGGTTATGCTGAAGTTTCCAATGTTGTTTTTAAATAATAGTTGGTCTTACTGGATATGAGGTAGTGTTTACTAGCTGGATAATAATTGTTCCTCTAGCCAAGTTCCCTACCWTTTGGTTGTGTAAATCTGCAGCAAGATGATAACTTCTAAGCAATGCTTTGGCAGCATAGGCGAAGTTTTAATCTCTACTGTGATTTTAGAAGTAAAAAATAATAGATATAAATAATATAAATGTTTTGGTCTTTGTGTATGTGCGAGCAAAATATTTCACAAACCTGTAAATGAATTYTAATGGCAAAACTAGAAAGCAATCATTGGATGAACACTAAGAATTTATTAACACTTGGAGGCAAACCAATTAATGATGATTAGCACATCTAATCAATATTAGCCAGGCAACATTTCTACTGTAAATACAGCCTGGACAATGTTTTGCCACAGGAAGTTTCAGAATTTTTTTTTATCAAATATTGATCTGACAAAAGTGCATTAAATTGGTGAGTACATTTTGATTTTCTTATCCATATTTCTTATTTTAAATAAGCTATAAGTTAGCATGTTAAAACTTGTTGCTGTCATAGTCATTATTGCTGGCATGACAACTACTAAAAGGATGCAGGTGACCTTCAATCCTTTAAGGAATGTTAGGTAATAATAATAATAATAGCAGCTTTATTTAAAAAGCACTTTCAAAACAAAGTGCTGAACAAGTGCAAAGAGATAAAAACAAAATAAAACTAAACAAGTAAAAACAGATAAAACACCAAGAGGAGCAATAAAACTATAAAAGTAAGATTAAGGCACAGAGACAGAGTGAACAAGTGGGTCTTTAGCGTAGCTTTAAAACCCTCCACAGAACATGCCTGCCTGGTGTCTTGAGGGAGACTGTTCCACAATGATGGTGCACAAAAGGGAAAAAAAAACACAACCTCCGACAGTTTTTCTTCTGGCTTTAGGAATTTTTAAAATGTCAGTGCCCTAAGATCAGAGTGCACAAGGTAGAACATGAAGGTGCAGAAGATCATAAAGATATGGAGGTACTAGACCAGAGCCTTGCAAGTGAGCAACAAGACCTTAAAGTCAGCTTGAACCTGACAAGACAATCAGTGAAGAGATGACAAAACAGGAGTAATATGCACAAATTTCCTGGTTCCAGGTCTTAAATAAACAAATTAAACTCTAACTTACTTGTAGATCCAGATCTGCATTAAAAATACTTTTTTAGTTTTTGCAGTCACACAGCCAGCTAGATTAAAACTGCAGGTTGTACACAGTGATCCACATGAAATAAACACAAACACAGGTCACTGAAGACAGGCTTTGCATCAACCCAAAGAAAAACAAAACATAAACAAAGCCTAACTCTTGTCGTCTCTGCAGGGGATGTCCACGGACAATACTATGATCTTCTGAGGCTGTTTGAATATGGAGGCTTTCCTCCGGAGAGCAACTACCTGTTCCTGGGTGATTATGTAGACCGAGGCAAGCAGTCCCTGGAGACCATCTGCCTGTTGCTGGCTTACAAGATCAAATACCCAGAAAACTTTTTTCTGCTGAGAGGAAACCATGAGTGTGCGTCTATTAACAGAATATATGGCTTCTATGATGAGTGTAAGTAATGCAGCATGCACACCAACACAGTTTTCTTATAACCATGTGTTTGTTTATCTGTATCAGGGTTCCTGCAGATCCTTAAAAAGTCTTGYAAGTCATTGAATTCATCGCTCCAAAAATAAGGCCTTAATTAGCCTTAAAATGTCTTAAATCAATCTTTCAAAAGTCTTAAAAAAGTTAACACYTTGTAAATAGGATGATTGTAATTTGTCTCATATATTAACATAATTGGTAACATTTTAATTTTTTAAARATTCACATGCAGACTTTCCTCTTTGACATCACTTCCTGTTGCTTCACATGCAAATATCTCAACAACTGTCTGTCTGAGCATCATGGAATTTGTTTCATAATATTTTAATAATGTTGTCTTTCCAAAAATGTATTCATATTTCTTACAAAAAAATGATGTCACAGGCACTTTAAGGTTTCATCTACAGCAAATTGGGGATGAGACCACACTGTGGGTCCTAAAGCTGCAAATTTTGGGTCGTTAGAGAATTTCCAGGAATTAAATTAAGTTTAAAACTGACTGCTAAGAATGTTTTTGCTATATTTGACAAAAAAAYGCAGTTAGATATGGTTAAAAACAATTGGTTTATTAGGAATATTTGAATACTTCAACCAAAAATACTTTGATTCATGTGTTTCAGCCAGTTTTTTATTAATTTTTTTTGTAATTTGTGTTTATTGTGAAATTGGCCTTAAATTTAATTTCTCTTGGCATTAAAAAGTCTTAAATTTAACTTTCCTTAAACTGCAGGAACTCTGCTGTATARTTGTGTGTATWTTTGGATTGCATTGAAAGCAAGTGCCTTTTCTAAAAGGTAATCATAAAAATTGTGAGCCTCTGTTCTTCTAAAGCCGAAACACATTTGAATATTTTCTCAGTCCTGCAGGCTTGTGGTGAAGGAGTGTGATCAGGCAGCATTAGGAGTGAATAATCACATGACTCTCCCTTTCACAGAGCCAGGATTATGTAAAAGATGTTTCTAATCTGGTACACTGGGTGCAGCTGGTTTTATGAGTCCCAAGATAAGATCGCGACCCAGTAACGCTGGTTTCCTCCCTCAGGTAAAAGGCGGTACAACATAAAGCTGTGGAAGACCTTCACCGACTGCTTCAACTGTCTGCCTGTCGCAGCCATCGTTGACGAGAAGATCTTCTGTTGCCATGGAGGTAATCTCAGCAAATTTAGTTCCCATCCACAGCAAACAGTCAAACTCTGTTCTGTTGTCTCTGTCAACATCATGGTCAAAGGACCGTTCTATTGACACTCTATGTTCGCTCCTCCCTGCAGTAGCAGGTACAGCTTTAACAAACTGGTTCTAAAATTGACCGCTGTGCTTTTATGATTTTTATAGCCCAGCTGGCAGCTGCGCTCGCACTCTGATTTTGCTGCAATGCAAAGATTGGCACTCGTGTCTGAGAAAAAAATGGACAGTGAGTTCGTAGAGAAAAGGCAGCCTTCTGTGAGACACTTATCTTATGTTCACAAGCGTCTCGAGGCAAAATATGTAAACACAAACTCATAATCTGAGGTTAAACTCCAGCTTCAGCTTCAAACAATGTTACAGAAGATGAAATGCGTTTACTGTTTGAAAAGTCTTAGCACAATGAAGTTAACCAAGAAATGTTTATTTTATAAAGGCAGATTCTCTCTTCAAGTTTGCAACCCGCCTTTCTCTTCTCCAGGCCTGTCCCCAGACCTCCAGTCCATGGAGCAGGTGCGGCGGGTCATGCGCCCCACTGACGTGCCCGACCAGGGCCTCCTGTGCGACCTGCTGTGGGCTGACCCGGATAAYGACGTTCTGGGCTGGGGGGAAAACGACCGCGGCGTCTCCTTCACCTTRGGCGCAGACGTCGTCACAAAGTTCCTCCACAAACACGACATGGACCTGATTTGTCGAGCCCATCAGGTCAGTGTGGTACCTTCAGTTAAGAGGGAGATGTTTCTACATGTGACGTTTAATTAAACTTGTTAGAAAAAAATGCAGTTTAATGTTCGAGTCYAGTTTGTGTGAATTTGCATGGAAGTTGTAAATACTGCAACGTAGTTCTGTTGCACCTTTTTCAWTTAAATCCTATTTAACGAGACTTTTCAAATGAAAGGTAATCAGATTTTTACAGGGTGCAGCTAAATGTCATTTCAAAAGTGTTTGCTGTTATGATTCAGTGGTTTCTATAAAATTCTTAAACAGTAAAACTTCCTCTTTACATTTGTACTGACAGAGTTCTGCACCATTGTTTTAATTTATAAAGGTGGAACTGCAACAGGTGGAAGTTCAGTATAAAAAACACAGTATTATCTGAAAACCTGTAAAAAATACTGACTCATATTTCTATATTTCCATATGCTTTTGGTTAGTTTGTCTCAGTACTTCTTTGTTTCAACCTTTTTTCCTCCTCATGACATATTTTAACCACATGCTTTTGTTGGTCTGTTTTTACTGGTGGTGAGTGTTTAATAAGAAAAATAAAACCTGTGAAAAAGGCTCCATAAGTATGACTTCATCATTAATCAGGAATCAAATTTCATTTGTTTGTATTTTACGTTGTTCTTGTTTGATAGAAAAGTAGAAAATCAAAATGGCTTTTAGGCCTGTCATGATAACAAATTTTGCTGGGCGATTAATAGTCTCACAAATTATTGCGATAAGCGATAATATTGCCTGGTGACCATTTTACAACTAATAATTATAAAAGCGTAATATGTAAGTGTAATAAATCAATAAACTTTCATTTTTAAAAGAATGTTTAACAAAGTGGACTCTGTCTAACAAAAAATGCACTTGAATAAAAAAAAACAAAGAACAACAAAATGTAAATTAAACACCACACACAACTAAGACAGTAAATAAACAATATTAAAGAGCAGCATCTCTTTAGAGATGAAGCAAACTACACAGCCTGGTGAGGACCCACTGTTTCTTATGGGGACATAAGCCCAGTTCACATCCCATGTAAACTTTAGGCTAGGTTTAGGGTCAAATGGTAATAGAAAATACTGGTAAATGAATGAAAGTCAATGCAAAGTCCCCATGAGGATAGAAGAACAAACGTGTGTGTGTGAGGAGGGGACAGTCAGAGGAGACAAGCAGAGCGCTGCGGGGGAGGAAATCAGACAGTTCAGAGTTTTCCTCATGAGTTTCTGGGACAGCTACAGGTTTTTTGGGGTGTTTTGTTAAAACACAGATGGTGCGTTTAAGTTTCCTGTTATTTTTGGGAGCTACAGGTAAAATCTTGATGAGTTTGTCGCGGGTCTTGGAGTTTCAGCCCCCACCCCTTCTCCTCCTCCTCTCTCTCTCTCTGTGTCTCCCCGCAGCAAATTTCAGACTCTGCAATTGCGCTGACACTGCAGCAGCCGCGTTCTGCTTTGAAACGTTTCTTTAGTTTGTTATTGCTACGAGCTCTCACGCTAACGCGAGAGTTCACTCCTCCCTTCACTAAGAAAACAGGAGGGGAGGAGTCAGCTGAGCTCCTGTGTAGTGGAGCACAGAGAGGGAGAGAGACGAAGTAAACAAACAAGCAGGAAAATGAAACTTATCGTCCTCATTTTTTTTACCGACCTCAAAATAACTTATCGCGCAATTAATTGATTTATTGACTATCACGACAGGCCAAATGGCTTTTAAAAGGCATATATCAAACTTCATTAATTTTGTTTAAAAACAACATAAATTCAATATATAATTAAATACAAATCATAAGTAAATGAAACGTAGCAGAAGAAGACAATCTTATAATGTCTGCCCCTTTTTTCTCAGATAAATAAGTTTAATCAAAAATAAACTTCAAATTAAAAAAAAACATAAGAGAAAACAAAGGTTTGACTCCTTGAACAACAAATGGTACATTATATTGTTACATGTTTCTGCAACAAATTAACCTTTATCATTTTCTTAAATATACATATTGATCTGGCATTTTTAATGTCATCCACCAGATTATTCCACAATCTTATACTGAAGTACTCCGTAAAAGGTCTTTGAGTAATAAAAAAAGACCATAAAAATTATATTTATTGAAGAGAGGTCACATTTTTGTGATTGATTTGATTTTATAAGCTGACAGGAAGTGTGTTGTGATGGGTTAAATTACAGTCTTTTCCTTCCTGTTCTCCAGGTAAATTCACTAACATCCTTTTGTGTGTTTCCAGGTGGTTGAGGATGGCTACGAGTTCTTTGCAAAGAGGCAGCTGGTGACGCTGTTCTCAGCCCCGAACTACTGCGGCGAGTTCGACAACGCGGGGGCGATGATGAGCGTAGACGAGACCCTGATGTGCTCATTCCAGGTGAGAGCGGAACCAAAACATCTGCCTTACCGGCTGCGTTGTACTCGTTGCGACTCCTCATTTCTGCTGTTTTCTCGTTTCAGATCTTAAAACCTGCAGACAAGAAGCTGTTTTATGGCGGAGGAGGCGGTCTGAGCACCGGTCGCCCCGTCACTCCTCCCAGGAAAGCTAAGAAATGACATCAGTAGTTTGCTTTCGACCTCCAGCCCCGACCCCTCTTGCCCTCTCTACCTCTTTTCTCCTTTCTTTCACCAAACAGCCAGAAATCAAACCTATACCCAGGGCTTTTATTTTTTCTTTTTTTAACTGTACTTCTTAAAGCATTATTGTTATGAATTGTCTGAGTGGGTGTGTGAACGTGCGCAGGTGAACGTAAAAAAAAACAACACATGTACATTTTGTGCGAAATTATTACAATTTATACTTTTCCCCTCTCGCTCTTAAGACCCTCCCAGTGGACGTGTTTGAAACCACAGCTGTAATCTGGCTGAAGATTACTGAGAAATTGAACAGGAACGACTTCACCTACAGATGTTTGCTTGTAGGGCGTGGAGGGAGCGGAGTAGAGATGCACCCAGAATCTGCTCGTGAACGGTACCGACCGGTATTCAGGCCGACCGGCCTCGATTAGTGATCTGCTGGTCGACACTCAAAAATCAGATCTTTCAGATTATCTGCTGCTCACCTTGTCGCTAACGATGGGTCTGAGCAAATGAGAGTGGACAGCTCTGTTTTTATGTTTGACTGTTTAGAGACATGATTAATCAGGATGTTAGTAATAATAATGATGCTCAGGATGTTAAAATGTCAGCTCAGTGGTTGTTTTTTATTTGTTTTTATCGTGGATCTGTTGTTAGGCTGACTCGACTTTTGCTCCTGATATGTTTAATTATTAATTGTTAACAGCAGACAGGATTATGGCTGCAGTAAAAAGAAGCAATGATTTAATAGAAAAACATTTAATATTTTCTTTACTTTGGACAAAGCTGCAAATTTTAATGGATATCATGTGGCGGTTAAAATAAATTTAGGTGAAGCATTTGTGTGTACAAAAGCGAAATGTTTAGTAGCTATAATCTCATTTATGCTGGTGTAGATTCTCAGTTATCAGGGTTACAGTAAGTCCAAAAAGAAATTTAATTAAATTGACTATTTTAGGTGAAACTACCGCAAAGAAATTCCAGTTTTCTTTCTGAATATAATCTGATTCATCAGATTATACGGTGAATATTTTTCTGGTACGTTTCATTTGATCAGATCTCTGTTTAATAATCTGGAGGTTATTTGTAGAATTACAGTGACAGAGAAAGATCAGCAGCATTATTTTTTTGTTTATTCCCACCACCCACCCCATATTAAATGTTTCTGCTTTAAACATTTTGTTGTGATCAGACCGTTAAATCTGCTGCTTACAGGGTTCCCACGGGTCCTTGAAATCCTTTGTGAATTTGAAAAAAATGATTTCAATGCCCTGGAAAGTTTGTGAAAACAGCCAAAAATTACATTTGTCCTCGAAAGTCCTTGAATGTTTTTTGGGGATGAAAGTTTTCTATTCACATGACTGATTTTCATCATCTGTAAAAATAATAATAATAATAAAAACTTACATTTGTTGCAGTGGATAACTCAGGATTATGGTAAACTGACGTGGTTTTCAACAAATAACGTGAGTCATAGTCATAGTTTTATCCAGTCAGAGCAGAGCAGGGCGGGTCTTTCTTTCTGAGCCAGGTGAGAGCACCACAGCTCCTCCTGTCCTCAGTGTCTGGACGTGTTCACATCCCCTCCTCCCAAACTGAGCTGCTGAACCTCCCAGGACATAATTAATCTCCATGTATTGTGGATATGAATGTAGGGTAAACATTTAATCCACTTTCTTTCATTGATTCTGACTCAACAACTTCTATGTTGTTCAGTTTTTCATTGAATTTACATGATATTAAACCTGTTTATTGGTAACACTCTGCGATAGCAGGAGGTAATTGCCATCATGCGTGGTTTTTAAATTTGAGGAAATTGGTACTGGAAAGTCCTTAAAAGGTCCTTGAATTTGATGTTGACCAAGGTGTGGGAACCCTGTGCTTACCATAAAATTTGGGGAGTATTTGATAAAACACTGATGCTGACAGGACAAGGTTTTCAGATTATCCAGAGATATTCTAACAAAATGTTTTATGTGCAGACATTTCAAACCACAACAACAAAATGAACTCCATCCACTGAACTGCAGCAGGACTGCACCGATTATTACAACAAAACATGAATTTTTCACTCAATCAGAATTTTTTTATTTTTGTTTTTCTGAGGCGGGCACAGTGGTGCAGTGGTTGGAGCTGTCACCCGCTTCAAAACCCACCTGGATCTTTTCTGTGTGGATTCAGGCAGATCAAAGCTGTACAAATGTCAAAAATCGGTATCAGTCCACAAAYCCAGAATCGGTGCATCTCTGGAGGGGAAGATGTATTTTGATTTCCTTCTATGCTGTAAAATCTCAAACAGATGTGTGTTTGTGTGTGTGTGTGTGTGGGCTCTTGCTTTTTCCAATGTAATGTCTCGTTATCCTCAACCATTTCAGAGCAAGAACACTTACACACACGCACACACACACACTCATATTAGGATTCATATGAGCCAGAGCTGTAAAAACCCCAAACAGTTTAGGTTTGTACAGATTTGATTACTTGAAAGAGATTTTTTGTGAATTCGTTTTGTAGTCTTTCATCAAGTTGACCAATAAACCAAGAATCTGAGCTGATTTGTCGACCAGTTCTTGTTGTTTTATTTATTCATTTTTTTAATAAAATCAACTGCCATCATAAACCAGATACTTTAAAGGGCCTGTGACATGTGAATCCTTCAAAAACAAAAAAGGCGAAGAAGACTTCTTTGGTATAATACACATGATTTTACACATTTTGTCACAAAAATGGCGTATTTCCTTTTGAACATGGCTCAGCCAAAATGAAGCAGGAAGTGACATCAAAGGGGAGCTCTGGTCTTTTTCTATTGAAACAAAATGGTCTGAACTCTAACTTGTCTTCATTTCTCTCTGATAGTGATTAAAAGTCTAAAGAAACAGATTTTTCTCTACAGTTTGTTTTAGCTGTTGTAACAATGCTCTGGTTCACATGCAGACGTTCCTCTTTGACTTCACTTCCTGTTACTTCACACCCAAATAACTTCACCTCAGCAGCACGAAATGTTAGTTGCAATATGTTATCAATGTTATCTTTCCAAAAATACGTTCATATTTATTTTTAGAAATTGATGTCACAGGAACTTTAAATAATTAGAGGTCCTCAATTAAAGAGTACAGTATTTATTTTGTACAATTCATTTTGTAAAATAAAATAAGCAGTGAAAAGGAGTATTAACTGACAGAAGGTGAGAATAGTTTTTATGTAACAAAAACTAAAAATACCCAGATGCGTTCAGCTATTTGATCAATTTGAGAAAACTAAAAACATTTTGGTCTTGGAAGTTGATTATTTAATTTACAAATTTCACAAATTGAATATTTTGTTGTAGCTTCTTTTTAAGTAAAAAATTAAAACTATTATTCTAATAAGGACAGTAGGTGGATGCTTTAAATATACAACCACAATTTGGAATTATCTGTAAAAGTTTTGCTAAAACCTGAAAACTGCAGTATACAAATTGATTAAAGCTCTATCATGCAAAAAATAAAATAAAAAGCTATGTGGCCATCATCCAGAAAAGACCCTGTTTAACTAGACATCTTATGTGAACTTATGAAACATTTTTATGTCTAAATTGCAAATAAGTTATATTTGATCAGTTTGTTAGAATTACATTATGTACACACCGAAAAGAAGCTTCCTGTTGATTTTTTTCAATCTTTAAAATGTACTTAAGTTGTCTAGTGTGACAGAGCCTTAAAGCTTGTTTGAAATGGACTGACGTAAAATGGAAATCTTTTATAATCAGAGCAAACATTTGTTCTCTGTACTAAAGAGAAGAGGGACCACTCAACCTGCGATCAGAAAACATTTCAAAAGTCTGCCTCTCTGATGGTATGGGTGTGCCTTAGTGCCTGTTAAACAGGCAGCTCACACATCTGGAAAAACCCTGTCAGTGCCAAAAAGTAAATACAGTATTTTGTTCAAAATAATTAGGATTTGTTTCTGTATTAGTATCATGGTTTTATTTTATTGATGCCATAGTAAAAATAAATAAATAAATAWATGAGAAAGTGTTTCCCTTTATCCACAAGGAGGCAGTATTAAGTCCCTTTAATGCCATACATCCACACAAAACCTAAACACAAAAAACAATTTGCATTAATTATGATAATTAACATGAAAATTTTGTATTTATTTAGAGCTCAGTCCAAAGACGATGTATGTTTTACTCAATTGTTGCAAAAATATTAAAAAAAAATCTGAGTGTTTCTAAGTATATGTGCAATTTTTTTTAACAAGAACTGTAATATTCACTGTTGCTGCGCATTACTAAGCACCAGATCTCTGTGTTTGGTCCTTCTATATTTATCAAATAATGTTTTGTTTCCTTCTTTGGCATTTCTCTGGCTCTTTTTGCATCCATCCATCTTCCTGTCATCAACACCCCTCCGTCAGATGCTCTGTTCAWCACTTTGCCCTCCTCGTACAAGAACACTGAAACGAGGACAAAGTTTAGGTCAGAAGAAAAATAGTTTTGTTGTTTTTTAAAGGTTATAAACAATATCTTCCCTGTGGTGGATAAGTCTCTGTCTAACCTCGATTGGAGGAATAAGAGTGTTCTGACTGGAATGATGAGCTTACGGCTAGTCCGAGTGGCTCCATCAACAAWGTGGATTGCTGTCATCTGTAAACAATGCAAATCTTGATTTTATTTAATGTTTATGTTTTAAAAAGGAGGGAAAAAAACATCTGTTTTATAAACTTCCATATCACCACCTGCTTTAGATTACACCGGTATTTTAAAGGGAATTATGTGCTTATTGACAACAGCAAATGGCAGTAGCAGCCAGCTGTAGCACATTAAGGGACATGTCCAGCAGTGTTAATTTAATTTTTAGCTAACCTTTTGCTACTTTATTTTTTATTTAGTCATGTCTTACTTTCAGGACCTTTTTTTAGCTTCTAACTAGCCTTTTGATATATGAAGCTAGCCTTATGCTACATTTATCTTTCAGTTTAGTTAATTTTATTATTTCCAGTATTTTACTACTTTTAGCTTTTAGCTAGCCTTTTGCTGTTTTTTAGGGATATGGATGCACCGATATGAAAATTTCAGCCGATATCGGTATCCGATATAATTATTGATGTTATGGCCGATAACAGATATTTACCGATATTACACAAACCCACAAATTTTATTATACATATACGCAAAAACACACTTGGGTCTTTTTTTGACACCGTAAATAAACAACCAGACCTCTGACATGACTTCCTACTTCAGTTATTCCTGGCTGCGCAGCATCAGTATCACTATCATGATCAAACAAAACTAAAAAGAGGGAAATCAATATCGGACGTTAATATCGGCCCAGTTTTACATAATTGGACCGATACAGATATTCTAAAAAATGACCAATATCGGCCGATACCGATATGTCGTGCATCCCTAGTTTCAGATTTTTCAAGTTTCAGAAAAGTTGTTCAGCGCCCAGGACTGCCATTTCCCAGCTATTTGGTTTCATTATTTCACCTTTCAGAACTAAACAGTCGGCTCTGACTACTTCCTGCAGAAACTGCACTCAGGTTTATTGCAAGCCGCTCTGATATGTAATGCTTCAGCGCCCTCGCTCATTCTCTTTGGGGAGGACAATCCTGTGAACGTGGAGACTCGGTGGTTGCAGTTCGTCCAGAGCTGTGAGGTTTCAGATTCTAACTGCAGCGTTTCTGTGGGATTACGTTTCCAAATTCTGTGCTGCTCAGTGAGTCCTGAAGTCTGAAACGTGACCTTGAGCCTGAGCTGTGAAGGTTCAGCAGACTCACTTAAACCCCAAAAAGATAAAACTTCACAAATGTGAACATAAAGTTCGCTTTTGTGGCCCATAACTTGATAAAGATTACAAATGAACGACTTAGAGTTGGTCTTAGATAAGATCAGCAGACTCAAAATAGACCAGAAATTGAATATCCTGTGTAATTTCAAGAGTTCATCTTTCAGACGATACAAAATACTGAACATATTCATTCACACTGCAATGCTGGCCTGACGTCCTGAGCTGAGCTGTTTAATTTATGGTTGCTATTATGAAACTTCAGAAGGATTTGGTTTATGACTCTTCAGTCACAGAATGTCATTTATGAAATGTAAGTCGCCCAAAAGATGGAAGAGTGCCACTGAACATTGTTACTCTGACACTCTGGGCCCTGCTGGACTTTTGAGTCCAGGGTTTGAAGATTTACGACGAGCTGAAATGTTGTTTTAACTCTTAAAGAATTCGTCTGAATGATTACTTCATTAAGGACAGAACGTTTTTCACTCTGGTGGGAAAATTTTAAAAAACCGACAACGAAAACATTTTTAGACACTTTCAGGTTAAATCAGATTTTATAATTTATTAATCAGCAAATCCGATGTAGCCTATGTAATAATTAGAAAAACCATTATTAAAATATTATTGCTTTTTTCCAAGTTTATATCAGTGAATAAATATATATTTAAATATAGCTGAGAATTGTTTTATGAACTAAAGTACAAATAGAAAAAAAAGCCACAACTAAAATTAAATCAGGCTTAATTAATAGTATATAACAGTTTGGTCAAACTTGTCAAATATCTTGTGAATTACTGAACAAATTTTAACAAACCTTGCAGTTTTGTTGGATCATTGGATGTTCCTCAACAGCTGAATAGCTTTTGGAGTCAATCTGATTCAAGATGGCCGTCKAAGCTAATCAACCTCAAAAACAAAAAAAGGGTTAAAACTCAGTCAGTTTTACAGATGAGCTAAAATTGAGTGTTTTAGTAGCCAAGACTGATCCACATCACATAACCTGAATGTTAACAGATTGGGTAGGATTTTTTGTTTAAATTACCTAATTCAAGAAGACTCTGTTTGTCTGTTAGCAAATTATCTTAAGAATCATGTCACAGATTTTAACAACACTTACAGGAAATAAACTGTGAATCTGCCTCTTCATTTGATTAAATTTTTAAGTCAATCAACATTAAAAAGGCTGACACAGCCAGCTGAGCTTAGAAAACACAAACATGGCTATAATTCACTTCATTTTACAGATGATGTGCTAAAATTTGGTGTGGTACACTGCAAAAAATGTCCACCTAACCAAGTTTTAAAATCTTATATTCAGCCAAAAAGTCTTTTTGATCTTGTTTTGAGACTGATTTACTAAACAAGAACTGACTGTGTAAGAATAATAATCTTGTTTTCAGAATATGTAAGATTATTTGTCTTGTTAGCCTGAAAATTTGACTCAAATTAAGTCAAAACTTTCTGCCAATGGAGTAAGAAAATTTTACTTGGTAAGATTCTTAAAATACTTGATTTGACTCAGTTTTTTCTTATTTCAAGAATKTTACCAAGCAAAATTTTCTTACTCCATTGGCAGAAAGTTTTGACTTAATTTGAGTCAAATTTTCAGGCTAACAAGACAAATAATCTTACACATTCTGAAAAGATTATTATTCTTACACAATTAGTTCTTGTTTAGTAAATCAGTCTCGAAACAAGATCAAAAAGACTTTTTGGCTGGATATAAGATTTTAAAACTTGGTAAGATGGACAGTTTTTGCAGTGTAGTAGCTGAGAGTCATTCACAACACACCCTAAATGTGAGATCATATTTAACGTTACTTTCAAACTTTGTCCAAAACAGCTAATTTCTCAAGTTAAAATGATCTTAGACTAAAACTCTGGAATGAGAGGCGGCATCATGCTTTCTGATTATTCTTTATTAAAAACTAATTTTAAACTTGGTGCACCTGAAGCATCCAAAGTTTGCTCTGACGGATTCTGATCCATCTCGGTCTAAATGAGACTCCTGCGCTCAACACGCCTCAAGTTTCCCAATAAAACCTCTTTGCCTCCTCTGAAAACGCAGAGCCAGCTCAAGTGGAAGCACTTTTGATCAACGGGCTCGCTTTTCCTCTCAACTCCCCCCGGTGCTTCGTGTAGTGCGACCTTAAGTGTGTGGAATGGTGCGAACAACCGGGATCTCCTCGGACCGGAGTGGATACAGATACACCGGGGAGTCGAACGTGTCCCCCCACCAACAGACATTTTCTCCTAATAGATGAAAGTTAGAGCCAGGAAGGGGCCAGGGGCCGAGCGTTCTGTCAGGAAAATGCAGCAGAGTGGTGGTGGAGCCACGGCCCACTGCACCAGAGTCACCTGCTCTATTTATGTCCTGTCAGGAATTCTGGATTCAGAGACTCAGCTGCCACTTCTATTCTTGCTATTAGCTAATGCTGTAACACGTAACCTGCTTACACCAACTCTGGAGCGGCTTTGTCCACGGCTTCATTATGTCCTCACTGTCACAACCACACTTATTTTCACACGCCACCCAAAGGCAACGCTTTTAGTCTGTCTCTGTTAGCAAAATATCTCGTGAACCACTGGACAAATTAGAATAAAAAAAAAACTAATTTCATTAAATCCAAGATGGCCGCCACAGACAACTGAGCAATGTGGCATGAGTTTGCACATTATTTTTAAGGTTTCAATCATTTTTCTAACTAAGATAAGATGATCTTGGTCTAAAATTTTGGTGATATGCATCATTTAGACTTCTAATAATCAGTTGYATCAATCAGAGGATGTTTTAGCTACATGTCTTCATAAAACTATTGTTTTCACACTTTAAAACGAGATTTCTTCATTTTTATCGGGTTTTTGAAAGTGTTTTACTCTTGATGAAAATTGTGTTTTTGTCTCCATGATGTCCTGAGCCGTCTTCAGAAAATATGCCACCGAGTTGACAAACTCAACCCTCTCAGTTTGCTCGTTGGCGTGCAAGTCAGCAGGGACGGACATAGTTGCGTAAGTTGCTGCACCACCGCCGTGATTAACACTTGTAAAGAGCTGGGAACATGAAAGTTCACGAGCCGTAGGGGGGAGGTGGGGCTAGGGGGGTACACGGTGATCCCTCGGGGGGTACAAGTGCGTGACGAGTCAGGGGTAGGGGACGGCTGTCCCGGTTGTGCAGGGCTTCTTGAACAGCAGGAGGCCCCGCGTGCACGAGCTGCTTACACTTCAGCGTCAGACGGGGAGGTGGAAGATGGAGGAGAGCGAGGCAGAAACCTTATCCTTCTGGGATATTGAGTTAAATGTCACTGCTGTGCCCTGAGGGAGACACTGACAGGCCGACCCCCGAAATCTCAGAGGTCAGAGCTGCTGTACGACAGCTGAGGCCCCGGAGAGAGACACGGTGAAATGGAGATCATGGAACACTGTCGGAACAGAGCAAATATAAAAAAGATAAATGTTTTATCYTGTCTGCGAACAAAGAAGAAAACTGGAACCTAATGATTATTTGTTTGACTTGTTTCACATTTGAACACTTTACATWCGCCTGACTGAACTCCGTATTTAACATGCAACAGAGTAAAAGCCTTCTTCACACTTTAAAATACACATTAAATAATGKTTATTTCAGATGTTTGACAGGAGTAGTTGTGAAAATGGACTTGGCCCTCAGCAGCAGGTGGCCCCAAGCAGCTGAGCTGAAGCCTGAAAGCTGCTGTAGGAAAAAAAAAAAAACAGCTTCCTATTTTAGAAATTCTCTTTAGAGGAGCAGCAGAAGCTCATGTCTGTGTAATGAATAGGTTAAAACTGTACATAGTGTGAATATGACCCTGTGGTTGTGGTATATATCCACAGAATGGCACATATGTTTAATTGTATAGAAACAAATAAATATTAGWCGAGGCTCACAAGTGATCTTGCTATTTAAAAGTTTTTTTATTTGACAGCTGTAAATTCCGAGTCTAAGCCTCTGGCAGAGCTGGAGATATTTACCAGTTGTGTTACCCTTTTCCTTTAAAATTGTTTGTGRAAGGACATTACAAAAAGCACATCACAAATTTAAAGATTTATTTGGTACCACTTTACAATAACCCTTAGACAACTAATAAATAGTTTATAGATAGGTTATTAATTCATCTGTAAATGCTTTATYAATCATTAATAATTGTTTATTTTGCATTATTAAGGACTAGAAAGAAATAAAACTGTCAGTTTTTTTTTTTGCTAAATAGTGAGCCATACATAAAGTACAWATTACATCTAAAAGTGCTAWATTAAACATTTCAGACTAGGTTTCTACCTTGTAAATGCAATAATGCATTGGAAACACCTATTTTACATATAATATTGTCCTGTATTGCTGCATTATACATATCCACAACTATCAAAGGAAGCCTTACCATGTTTAGTGGTACCAATTTTTTTTATGTTTATCAGCAAGCTAAATACCACTGCTCAGTCATTTCATATTATGTAGCAAACAAACTTAACTAGAATTATTATAATAGAATACTGTATATAGTTAATAATAATAGTAATTGTATATATCATTATATTTAGAAAAAAATAAAGTTTCTCTATATAATGTATTGAATGACCACGGAAACCTATGACTTAAATAAGCAAAACACAAGCTAAAAGCTAAAACAGTAGCTTAGTGCTAAAAGAGGCAAAAAGGATGCTTACCTAATTTCCCTCTGGGTTCAATAAAGTATTTTTGAATTGAATTGAATTGAATTGAATTGAATGATAGTTCAAATTAGCAAAACATTCGCAAAAAGTAGCAAAATAGATAATACAGTTTTCAACAGTAGCGAAAAATAGTTGAGCTAAATTTAGTAAAACAGTTGCTAAAATTAGAAAATCTGGAGCTAAACCTGGAGATCAGCCTACTGGCTCTTTACCAACTTGTTTCATAGATATTGTTGGGAAAAAAATCTCACAAGATTGCAGCTGCTGCAGAGAGAATGATGGGACAGTTTGACCAAACCAACCTGAGCTGAAATGTTTCTGGTTGTCTAAACATTCTCAGTATTTTAGTTTTCCTTTTTTCTCAGTCTGCATTTTTTTTATAGAAAACAGCTCATAAACTAAACGTAAGTTGTACACGAAGAATAATTTAATAACTCAATCTAATATGCAGTTTCAATAGACTGAGGGCTCCCATGGTAGAAAAATGTCATCTAAAGCTAAACAGTGTAAAAGCTATTGTTTCGCCTATAAATAGCAAAAGGTTGGCTAAATGTTAGCAATTGGCWAACAAAGACTAACAGTTGCACAATATCTAAAAATTAAACAAAGCATAGAAAGACAGAAACAGAGCCTGTATGTTGAAGCAGAGCATTTYAAGATTTGAAGAGATCTCAGCATCTTTCTGTGGAGAAAATATTGGAAAGTAAAGTAAAATGTTTTGAAACTTATAAAAGTTACAGAACGTAATCGTCACAGCACCCATGTCCTGAATGAGCTGAACATTTTGTGTGAATCAGTCTTCACACAATAAAACAATAATCATTTTTGTTTTTTTCTTTTATTATTATGATTTTCTTTATACCTAAACAATGAGGTCCAAAACATATAAAACTGTGAGTATTTATAATGTAGAAATAATATTTCAGAGAAAGACTGGTCAGTTTCTTTGTTTTCAGGAGTGTTAGTGATGTTTGCCTGCTCACACCTTTAACTGATTGGACTCAAAAACAGACACTCATCTGAAAACAAAAAAAGCATTTTTAAACAGCAAACATACAAATGTTTGATATAGTTTTGATAAAGACAATAGAAATGTGTTTAGTTGTCAGACTTGATGAGGCGAGTACAGAAACACCTGTCCATGTATTGATTATTAAAGACCTGGCTGTCAGACCTCCCGGTGTGGCTCAGCAGGCTGTTTACTGCTCTTAAAACAAACAATAAATCAACAGATCCCCACAGAGCAACACAGTTTTCCCTTTCACACAGGGCTTTGACCAAAAAGAGACTCACACGTGTGTTTGTTTCCAGAAATAAGACAGTCAGTGCTCCGCTTTCACCACCAGAGGCCATTGTGCTGCTCCAGACGGCACTTTGTTGTAACTACAGCTGGGGGCCACATCTCCTTCCTCATAAAAAATAAATAAATAATAAAACTCGATCCTCCTGCATCTCTGCAGCCGGTGCGGCGTGATACGATGACACCCTGAATGTCCCCTTGACATTCCTGTCCCCAGGCGATCATTCCTGCACCGCACACTCATTCTTACCTCTATCATCCCCGTGTCTCATTTAACCAGGTTTATCATCAGCTCTGGTGTCCCTGTTATTTTGAGCATCTGTGTAAAACCTGTGAATGCTTGTAAACGTGTTGGTGAGCGCCGATGCACAAAGTCGAGCTGTACAGGTGATTTTTCACCCGCGTAGCGTCTTGAACCATTTTGTCCTTCTTATCGTGGATTGTTTTCATTTCTTTCCTCCTTGGCCGCCTTCCTCAGCTGAAAGCAGTTGAGCCGTCACTCACTGACCCCCCTGCCCACCCTGATCCATCTCCTCTGGATGATCTCCTATCTCACTCAACCACCTTCTCCCTTCGTCTTATTCCACTGACCATGCATGTTCCAAAAACAGATCTCATTTTCATTCGCCACGCAACATACCCCCCAACCCCCCTCTTCTCCCATCGCAGCTCGCTCCCCCACCCTCTGGATTACCTCCTTTCCAAGTCCAAAGCCTTGTCCCCTTCCAGTTCCTGTCCAAGTCCACCATCTCACCTCCTCATTGCTCCACCTTAAGCCCCACCTTCAGCCCCATCCCCAATCGCCTACCCACCCGATAAACCAAGTCTGCCTATATGCTGGAATTTGGAGGCATGTGTCAGTGGGGTGTTCCTCCCATCCTGAGCCCCCCTATCGTGGTATAAAACCCTGGCTGTGTACACACTTATTCGCTCTTTCTGTCAGTCCAGCACTCCTGAATTGGAGGGTGCCGCACTTCTAAGGTGAGGGTGGTGGACCAAGGGTGAAAACTGCACAAGCAATAAAGAAGTCAAACGGTCGTGGATAGGCGCGGTTAGTCGGCCAATCCCTTGTCTATCCGGAACAGGATGGAGAACGCACACACAAAGAGCACGGCAGAATGCCTGGCGTACTTCGGTGTGAACGAGAACACTGGCCTCAGCCCTGACCAGTTCAAGAAGAACCTGGAGAAGTACGGCTTCAATGGTGAGACTACAGGGGAGGGGGGGCACGGGGGGCATGGATGAGCGTGGGGCACACTCACAGGCTTCCCCCGTTGACCGTCAAGAGAAGCGTCTCTGTGGTCAGAGTCAGAGTAGTCTACGAGATAACGGGAACTTCTAGAGATTCTCGCTGCTGTTTTGGAGAGGGAGCTGCAACAGCTGGTAGATGCAGGGATATCGAGAAGCGGAGACACTGGAGAGCTATTTAAAGATAGCCAAAGAAGATGGCTGAGAGCGAGAGAGACAGGTGACGGCTCAAGAAACGTCCTGGGTGATATATGGGCACGCACAAACCAGAGAGGCGGATAATTATAGGCTGGCTTAAATGAAGAGGTCCTTAGTTTGGGTTATGATTGATCAAAAAGCATTGAAAAGGCAGTAATGTTGCAAAATGTTTTTATAGTTATGAGGCGTTGAAGTCGTCAAATATTGTAAATGGTATCCATGCTGCTAAATACAATGTCAGCAGAATGTTTTTCTATTACTGGGATATTTAAAAATGGTTCCTAAAGGTGTCAAAATGTCAGAGAAGCTTGCAAGCTTGTTTTCACACATGTCAGCTCATGGTGAAAGTTTCTCAGAAAAATCAACTAACTCTGTTTTCTTTCCCCCATTTCCTCCTCTATGTTTCCTCAACAAATGTCCTGTTTCTAAACTCCAGAACTGCCCGCTGAAGAAGGTACGTGATGGTTTTCATTCCGCTGATCTGCAGAAAAGCTTGAATACAAACACGCAGGAAACATTTTCATTTTAATTATTGTGCAGTCCCTCTCAAGCTACGACATCACACCCACCACTAAACACTTGAGTCAACCAGTGCCAGTAAAATTTACTGCCATTAACTCCCAACATTACCCTGCAAACACATGTCTTTCTGCACAGATACTCTCTTGGTTGTTTCTCAGATTATATTTGTTGATGTCCTTCAGGCAAAAGCATCTGGGAGTTGATCATTGAGCAGTTTGAGGACCTGCTRGTCAGAATCTTGCTGCTGGCTGCCTGCATCTCTTTTGTAAGTAAACAGCATCGCGTTTTAATTGTTCATTTTTGTCATTTTGATGCAGTAAGGTTGAAGTAAAAGGGGCCAACTGGATAAAACCTTTAACGACACTGATTGCTTCTAGGGTTTCCCTTATGTTTCACAGTTTTAGATACTTGAGGCCCATCATGCAAAGTGGTTCAACACGARGCAGTCGATCATAACTTTGTGGCCTTTTCGTCAAGAGGACTTCTCACCCCACCCCACCCTCCACCCCTCTTATGTATTTTTGAAGATGACAACTTGAGAAGATGCTTATAGGAGGTGTATTAATTACTATGCCTAGTTTTCGCCCCTTCGACCAGCTGTCAGGATGGCCTTAGAAGGCGAATATTAAGGAGCCAGTAAGAGACAGGGCTAGTGGAAGTGTAGGGGGGCCGAGGGGGTGAGGGTTTATTTTAAGACAACCCCCAAGCATAGGGGAGAAACTGAATCTTTCGGGAAAGGTCAGGCTTGAAGGAAGGATCAAGAGYCCTCCTCAGAACCAGATCTAAAGGAGAAGGAAGCAATGACAATTATGTAATCACATCACGATGACAAGAAAATAAAGATTTGGAAATGAGAACACTGGCAAAAATGTGACTATATCCACCAGATGTGTAAAACCAAAGCAAATATTTCATTTAACGGTCTCTAAAATATTAGTTCATCACACAAATATCAAAGATTCACTCAGGTTCAACCATTTTTTCTACCCTGACTTCAGGTGCTGGCCTGGTTTGAGGAAGGCGAGGAGACCGTCACTGCCTTCGTGGAGCCCTTCGTCATCCTCCTTATCCTCATCGCTAATGCTGTCGTTGGAGTGTGGCAGGTCAGCGGCTGCTCGGCTCGGAGCAAAAAAAAAAAAACGTATCCATTTCAGTGATGACAGAAAGTACGGAGGTTCTGGTTACTGCCATGTTTTCTGCTCAGGCGAGGTTGCTCAACTAGATCACTTTGAAGCTCAAAATAGCTTTCGTACAAAGCAAATCAAATTACATCTTATTGCATAATATTGCATCATATCATAAAGACTGTCTGTCATGATTTAATTTATCTTACTCTTACAAAATCACCAAAAACTATACATTTAATTTCTCATTATATCTAGCATAATTTAACATTCAGGTGCTGGTAATTAATTTGGTTTCCTGCTCTGCTTAGAGGCAGAAAGGGAGAGAATATCCATCCAGATACATTATTTTTATTTACATATATATTCTAAATAGGCTGCCATAAATAAGCTTTTGTTGGCACTCTTGTTGTTGTGGAAACCCTTGTTTATTTTTTATTTATTAACCTTTATTTAATCAGTCACTGAGATCTCTATCTCTTTTGTAAGGGAGGCCTGGGCCAGAAGGCTGCCTAATGTTTTTTGTCTGTGAGAGGAAACCGGAGTACCCGGAGAAAACCCACACACACACAAGGAGAAAATGCAAACTCTGCGCAGAAAGACCCCGGGTCTGAACAGGGGATCAAACCTAGGGCCTTCTTGCTGTGAGGCATCAGTGCTAACAACCACTGAGCCACCGTCCTGCAAAAACATTATTTGAAACACAAAAGTGTATAAAGAATAAATGAAATAATTCAAATCATATAGTAATTGTTGGCCTCTCATCATGACTATTACTAACTTCTGCAACACGATTTAATTGCTTTTATTATAGGCAAAAAYCCTCTTAGAGGGTATTGAAATTTCAGAATATGTTCAATTTACATAATGGTGATGAGCTTTCATTGTCACTGTTTTTTCTGTGACATAAAGATACTTTTAAAATAGACATTCAGTATCTTTTGTGTGTTTCAGGAGCGTAATGCTGAAAGTGCCATTGAGGCCCTCAAGGAGTATGAGCCCGAGATGGGCAAAGTTTACCGTTCTGACAGAAAGAGCGTGCAGAGGATCAAGGCCAGGGAAATTGTCCCCGGAGACATTGTCGAGGTGTCTGGTAAGAAGCTTTGAGACTCGCCGGCACAAGTGTTTCACCCATTTATAACATTTGTTAGACATAAAAATTCCTATCTGTGATCTAAGAAAGAGTTTGTTACAACAGAGAGATAAATAATGTTCTGCTTGGGGGCAGAAAAGGAAACAAAGTCCATTTGTACATTCTGTTTCTGTTGAAGGTTCGTGTAAAAAGCATGGTGTCTTTTTAAGGCCACGTGAGCGAGACAGGACAGAGCGGCACTGCTGTGAAAACATGCTGACTGTAGAAAATCAGTGGTATAAATACCCTGAGTACCAGCGGCTGCTGTTCTGCTTCTCCCCTTCCTGCCATCGCTCACTCCTGTTCATTTATCAGAGTGCACCTGTTGCCTCTAAAGCTGGAACTTCTCTCTCATTGGTCAAAGCACGTTTCTGATCAAAGCTATGTGCATCGAAATGAAATTTAAAGGATGAGTTTAGGAAGTTTTTGTACTTTTTCTTGGAGTAATTTGTGTTGTGATTGAAAGCAGTTGGCAATGAGGTTTGAAAAAAGGGAAACACAAAACAAGAATGAAGAARCTTTTGCAGGAATACCTTTAGTTCAGCTAACATCCTATTTATGCAAATGGAACATTTTTTTGCACAGCAAAAATGTGACTACAAATACATTTGACTATGTAAAAAAAAACAACAGCAAACATCTAGAAAACACACTTTTACCTATCTATCTTCTGTTTCACAACACAAAGGGTCACTAAATYACCACACTGGTTTAATATCAGTCAGAAATTATTCATAATTCATAGCAGCTCAGTAAATGTTTGATAATGCTTGGTTCTTCCATAGTTGGTGACAAAGTCCCCGCTGACATCAGGATTGTTTCCATCAAGTCCACCACCCTGCGTGTTGACCAGTCCATCCTTACCGGTAGGATTTTAACAAAAAGCTAATAGTTGTGATTTTTTTTAATCTAGATGTGCAGTTTTTAACTAACCTTTTGTTTGCTTCTCCTCAGGTGAGTCCGTCAGTGTGATCAAGCACACTGATCCTGTTCCCGACCCCAGAGCCGTCAACCAGGACAAGAAGAACATGCTTTTCTCTGTAAGTGTCCAAACTGTATCAGATTATTTTATTGGTGTTAATCTTGATCTGACTATCGCATCATTAGCCTCTTTCTGTTTGTCCTGCAGGGTACCAACATCGCTGCTGGCAAGGCCATTGGTGTGGCTGTGGCCACCGGAGTCTCCACTGAGATCGGTAAGATCCGTGACCAGATGGCCGCCACCGAGCAGGAGAAGACCCCCCTGCAGGCCAAGCTGGACGAGTTCGGCGAGCAGCTTTCCAAGGTCATCTCTCTGATCTGCGTTGCTGTCTGGGCTATCAACATCGGCCACTTCAACGACCCCGTCCACGGTGGCTCATGGATCCGCGGTGCTGTCTACTACTTTAAGATCGCTGTTGCTCTGGCTGTGGCTGCCATCCCCGAAGGTACGAGAGTCACAGAGCTGTTTCCCCCCGACTCCTCTGCTGTGAGTTTGTCTCCAAGTCTGGAATCTTTTCCCATCGTCTTTCAGGTCTGCCTGCTGTCATCACCACCTGCCTGGCCCTCGGTACTCGCCGTATGGCCAAGAAGAACGCCATTGTCAGAAGCCTGCCCTCCGTGGAGACCCTGGGCTGCACCTCCGTCATCTGCTCTGACAAAACTGGCACCCTCACCACCAACCAGATGTGTGTGACCAAGGTGGGTTTTTCATCAAAAATATATCGTTTGCAGTTGTAATTTTCCTTCAATGAAAAGACAACTTTTGTTCCTTCCTTCCGAAGATGTTTGTTATCAAGAATGTTGATGGAGATCACGTTGACCTTGATGCCTTTGATATCTCTGGATCCAAATACACCCCTGAAGGCGAGGTGTAAGTCCACCTTTATTTGCCGTGCAACATGAGCCATTCCTGTACATGAACCATCTCTAACCTGTTTGCATTCGTCTCCTTCAGCACCCAGGGAGGTAACAAGGTGAACTGCAGCCAGTGTGACGGCCTTGTTGAGCTGGCAACCATCTGTGCCCTGTGCAATGACTCCTCTTTGGACTTCAATGAGGTAAAATGTGATGTTAAAAATTCTGTGTTTCTCTATGTCTCTTTCCTGTCCCCCCAAACCCAGCCGGCTTATGCAGATGACGGTCTGTCCTGAGCCTGGCTCTGCTGGAGGTTTATTCCTGTAAAAAGGGAGTTTTTCCACTATTGCCAATGTGCTGCTCAGGATGGGAGACTATGATGATGTGATTCAACACCATCTGCTGGCTTCCTRAGATTGTTTTTGTTGTTGTTGTTGTTGGTTTTTTTTGTGTACAGTGCCCTGAGATGACGTATGTTGTGACTTGGCGCTATTTATAAACTGAACTGGAATTGAATTGAATTGAACATTGCAGCCAACTTATTCCTTCTCCTGCTGTTTTGTTTTTCTAGTCCAAGAAGATTTATGAGAAGGTCGGTGAGGCTACTGAGACCGCCCTGTGCTGCCTGGTTGAGAAGATGAACGTGTTTAACAGCAACGTGAAGAACCTGTCCAGAATTGAGAGAGCCAACGCATGCTGCACTGTAGGTTTAACATAGACAACTAAGAGCCTCAGTCTGGGCTGTAGTGTAGATGTGACTACGCAGGTGGTAAAATGTCTCTCCTTTCTTTGTCCTCCAACAGGTGATCAAGCAGCTCATGAAGAAGAACTTCACCCTGGAGTTCTCCCGTGACAGGAAGTCCATGTCCGTCTACTGCACTCCAACTAAGGGTGACGGTGGTGCCAAGATGTTTGTGAAAGTGAGTGTTCACTAACCATCCCCCTGAGCGAAATGTATTTAAAGAAATACAAAAAAAAAAATCAACACAACCATGATGGTATCTCTGCAGGGTGCCCCAGAGGGTGTGATTGACAGGTGTGCATATGTGCGTGTTGGCACCACACGCGTGCCTCTGACCAACGCCATCAAGGAGAAGATCATGGCCGTCATCAGGGACTGGGGTACTGGCCGTGACACCCTGCGTTGTCTGGCTTTGGCCACCCGTGACTCCCCTCTGAAACCAGAGGAGATGAACCTCGAGGACTCAACCAAGTTTGCTGATTATGAGGTGAGAAAATGAACAAACTGATAGTTTGAATAGAAAGTCTCCGACAGCCTGTTGGTTTGAACGATTAACATGCGTCTCTCCTCAGACTGACCTGACCTTTGTTGGCTGCGTGGGTATGCTGGATCCCCCTCGTAAGGAGGTCACTGGTTCCATCGAGCTGTGCAGGGAGGCTGGAATCCGTGTCATTATGATCACTGGTGAGTCTTGGGAAAAGACGGGATTTTTAATCTGAAAAACCTTTTGTGATTCTCGTAAACATTATCAGCCAAGTTTTATCACCTTCTCACACATCATCGACCCACGACATCTTTTTTTTTCTTCTTTCCACATCAGGTGACAACAAGGGAACTGCCATCGCTATCTGCCGTCGCATTGGCATCTTCAAAGAGGATGAGGACGTTGAAGGCAAGGCCTACACAGGACGTGAGTTTGATGATCTGCCTCTCCACGAGCAGTCCGAGGCTGTGCGCAGGGCCTGCTGCTTTGCCCGTGTGGAGCCTGCCCACAAGTCCAAGATCGTTGAGTACCTGCAGGGTTACGATGACATCACTGCCATGGTAAGATCAGTGAAACAAGTTTTTTGAAACAAGTAGTAGTTTTTTATATAAAAATGCAGATTGTTTGATGGTTCGTTGGATTAATTGCCTCCTCCTTCAGACTGGTGACGGRGTGAACGATGCCCCCGCCCTGAAAAAGGCCGAGATTGGCATCGCCATGGGCTCTGGCACTGCCGTTGCCAAGTCTGCCTCTGAGATGGTCCTGGCTGACGACAACTTCTCTTCCATTGTGGCTGCTGTTGAGGAGGGCAGAGCCATCTACAACAACATGAAGCAGTTCATCCGTTACCTGATCTCCTCCAACGTTGGTGAGGTGGTCTGGTGAGTTTCACCCCTCCCAGTCGATGCTTCTGAGCTTTCAGTTTCTGCAGCTCACCTCATCTGTGCTTTTGCTTCATTCTTTGTTTTTGCGCTCCGTCAGTATCTTCCTTACTGCTGCTCTGGGTCTGCCCGAGGCTCTGATCCCCGTCCAGCTGCTGTGGGTCAACCTGGTCACTGATGGTCTGCCCGCCACCGCTCTGGGCTTCAATCCCCCCGACCTGGACATCATGGGCAAGCCTCCACGTTCCCCCAAGGAGCCTCTGATCTCTGGCTGGCTGTTCTTCAGATACATGGCCATTGGTGGTAAGTAAAGTTGTGAGGATTTTCTTTAGATGTTGTTCTTTGTAGGAAAAAACAGCATTGTGGTCTGTCCCAAACAGGATATGTTGGCGCTGCCACCGTTGGTGGTGCTGCCTGGTGGTTCATCTATGATCAAACTGGACCCGGTGTCACCTACTACCAGCTGGTAAACAATGTTTTTTATTTATTTATTTATTTATTTGTTTGTTTGTTTGTTTGTTTGTTTGTTTGTTTTGGAGGTGGGGTTCTGTCTGCCTTTCACAAACACATCTAGAATGACTATTAACCTTGCGTGTTTTTTGGTGCAGTCCCACTTCATGCAGTGCCACGACGAGAACGAGGACTTCGCCGGCCTGGACTGTGAGATCTTTGAGGCTGCTCCTCCCATGACCATGGCCCTGTCTGTGCTGGTCACCATTGAGATGTGCAACGCTCTCAACAGGTACGAATTCACAAAGATTAAGGGTATAGTCAGAACAACATGAATGTACTGTATGTACGTTATGTGTATAGATAAATGGATAAAAAATACAGCCTTTCCTTCTTAAAGCTTGTCTGAAAACCAGTCTCTGGTGCGCATGCCACCATGGAGCAACTTCTGGCTGCTGGCTGCCATGACCCTGTCCATGTCCCTGCACTTCATGATCATCTACGTCGACCCTCTGCCCGTGAGTCAGACGTCCACACTCTTCTGAGACACAGTTTGGGAGCTGTTTTGTTACCGCCTTCCTTTTTTTATGATAATGTTTAAACTGTTTCTTTTCTCTCCTCCACAGATGATCTTTAAGTTGACCCATCTGAGTACAGAACAATGGATCATGGTCCTGAAGCTTTCCTTCCCAGTCATCCTCATTGATGAGGTGTTGAAGTTCGTTGCCCGCAACTACGTTGAGAGTAAGAAGCTTTTCTTTTTTTATCCATCTTCRCTTTTAATACAAATTAAAAAGCCAACAAATCATGACATTAACTCCGGTAATGAAGTTATTAATACCTTCATATTGTTTTAATGTTTAATATATTTGAAAAATACTTAACATATTTAATCCTCATCTTGAGTTTTTCCATTACATTGTTTAATTACATATTAAYTCTGGTTTAATCTGCCTGTTCCATTTAATCCCAATCTCCTTTTTATTCACCATTAACTCACTGACCTTTTTTGTTCATTTCCAGAATAAATTCATTCAACCCATCATCGTTAACCTGTAACTAAAGCAAGGTATTCCTCAGCTTGCACTACTYGCAGCTGTAAACTGTGTATCAGTGGTTTCTGTGTGTGTATGTGTGTGTGTGCTCTAGTTTATGTCCAGCATAGACAGGTCTCAACCTGTGGCGTCCTCCTCTTATCTTAGTTTGTTGTTATGTTGAAGTTGTGCAGGTGAGTCAGTCCGCTGCTCTTCAGTGTCACAATGTTTGTGCTTGGTTGCCTGTTTTTATGGAAGAAGTGAGATCAGTGTAGCCAACAAAGTTTTTTTTTTTCATTTCCTCTAGTAAAATTTTATCAGTAGCTCAAAAAAAATCCAGTTTGGGTGGGGGTTGTAACAAATTATAGAGTGATATAAACAGGTGTAGAATGATATAATACTGTAGTTGGCATACATATTACTTGAAATACTCCTGTGAGACATTAGTTTTTTAAATACTTAAAATTTACATTGTTAAAAACTACATTATAGATCTCTTTAAACTCCCTGAAGGAATGCTTATTGCCCTTTCATCCCTAGGTTTTAAATAAAGATATTGTGCAAATAGTTAGAGCTCAAAAATATATATTTATCAGCTACTACCACACCAAATTCTAGCTTGATATCTGTAAAAGTGACTGAGTTACAGACATTTTTTAAGTTTATTAGTTGTGCCCGGTAACGTAAATTGTCCAAATGTTGATTATTGCATTTAAAACCAAAATATAAAAATGGCAAAGCATTTATTTATAGTTTATTTACGGTGCATATTGTTTTCAGTTCAGTTTGTTTAGTGTTTCAGCTAATTTTTAGTAAGATAACTTCTTAGCCTGCTTTCTTACTGAGATTATTACTGAGATTTTTTTCTATTACTCTGACTTTGTCTCAATTTGTCCAAGAGTATTTCACATGTTGTCCTTCAGCATCCGCTTTTGTTGTTCGCCTTAACGCACGCCTATAAACACCTTTCTCTAACTGGTGTGTTTTTTTTACTCATCAGGTACAGTTACAATGTAGAGATGTAGAAGAAGAAGATGGGGATCTAAAGGGTTGAAGAGGTGAAGAAGAGAGAGAGAAATTACAACCAACAGGGGGAGCCATTGTGAGCCAATCAATAGAAGAGAGCGAAGAAAAAAAAACACTTGGAAAATAAAAAAAAAAAACAATAAAAATTGTGAAAAACAAACAGAAAAACAGTTTCTGTATAAAGAAGGTTAAATTGACTTCATGGGGAGAATCCCTACTGTTAAAGTATTCAGATATTTAAGATTTTATTCTAAGACATAAAGTATGTATTAAAGGTAATTGTTTTTGTTAACATTGGATATTCTCAGCTGTTGTGTTTTGTGTCTTCTGTCCATTTTCTTATGATTGACTTTCCAGCTCCTTACYTTTATCTGTGTTGCTCGTACTGTATCTCGTGCAGCCTCCCTGCTTTAGCTGGGCTCTCTACAATGTGGTGTAGGGCTGCAAAATGACTTCTTAAGAGCAGAGAAAGAAGAAGTATAAACAAAAACATTAGCCTCCAGCTGCCAGCGCTCTCTATAAGCACCACACAGTCAGCCGACTCTGATGGAGGTCTCATAAAATGGGCATGTCCACTCAGTCACAACACTTCTGGTCTTATTTATTGTTTACTGCGATAAGCTCGATAATAAAGTGACGGTTAAAAACTACTTTTCTTGTGTTGTGAAGCGCATTTTTATTCACCCTTTAACACGTGATTTTTCAAGAATTTACAGTGATTGCATCGTTCAACATAAAAGACCGAAAAAGTTACAGCTGGTCGATTGAAGGAGGGAAATTTGGAAACTCAAAAAAAGATATACATCCTTTAGATGAGGGTCCTGAATGGTATGTTGGCGTCCTTCATTTGTTTTTTATAATCTTCATCAAACACCTTTGATTTCTCAGGTGTAAAATGATTTTTCCAATCACCGACTTCACCTGTATGGCAAAGAAAAAAGAGACAAAATCAACACTGTTTGCTAATAAATAGATCACTTTTACTTGCTTAATGCTTCATAATGCTTTYAATAGTTTGGCAGAAACGTTAAATTCTGCCCACTTTGATTAATTGATAGGTAATGCAGTTGAGATCGTCATATTAAAACAGCTCGTATCTCATTTTCATACTGGCTCACACAAACGTTACTMTAAAATCTTTACACTACCTTCAATCCTGCTTTACTGTAATTTACAAGAAATTCAAGGATTATTTGGAAGCACAAAAACTGGCAACAAAACTCAACTGAACTACTGAAAAAACTGAAAAGGTATTAGCTATTGATAAATATCTGATATAAATTTGCAAAAAATAAATAAATAAAATTAGCAGATTATTCCTTTAAAACAAATTCAGTCTTCAAAATTTCATATTGGTTCACAKAAATATATTAAACTTTACACTTTAATGCTGACATCAAGTTTGCATTACTGGTATTCTTGCAAAATAAGTGCCTCTTTAATCGCCCTGGAATGTGCTACAGCTAGCTGCTGCACTTGCAATTAACCATAGATTTCCTTCCAAGTAGCTGTAATACAGAATTGACAAAAAGCAACATCTCAATGAGATGATGAAGACTGAAGCTGTTTTGGGATAACAGCAGCCCACTTGGTCTTAGCTGTATTCAGACAAGCCGTTAGCTTGTCAAGTTGGGTTAAGGGTCGTTTCTCCAATGTGAGGTTGTTTCAAACGTTATCCTCTACAGGTAAGATATTTACTGTTTTCAATTTTTTCATACAAAACATAAACACTTCAAAATGGCTCAACTTAAATTGTGATAACTAAAGAGTAAAAGCCAAATTTGAACTTTTGGGTGTAATAAAAGTTATTTTCAAATAAATGACTTACTGGGTAAAATAAAACAAAACCATAAAATATGAAAGGTCATTTTGTGAAGCGACAACATGCAGAGTAATGATCAAATTAGTTGCCTCTAGAGGGCAACACTGAAATGCTTACAGACACCATTCATAACCCTTTCGTGCATAGAGGTCACTACAGTGTACAGCTGTTTAAAAGTGTTTTTTTTTCTATATAGGTATATACCTGCAATTTTGGGCAGTGTTGCATGTAATCCACTCTAGTGGAAGCTATTACATCATCTCATACAAAGAAATCCTATTGGCTGGTCATTGCAATGGGAAAAAATAGTCAGTGAAACCAAGATGGCTGACAGATGGGGAGACTGAACAAACACCTCGGCTATTTCAGTTTCTACCTTCCATAAAAAAGATACCATTGCAGGTAAAAATATATATATATATAATTACATCAAGTAACATGTAAGGTGACATAATATGTAAAGATTTTCCAAGTTTTGAGTTTATCTTTGTAGAAAATACAGATTAAACACATGTCCACTCAATTGTACATCATGCATCACTGGCTACGTTTCATCTTCAATGCAATATCAGTTATTACCCATGTTGTTCTTGAAAATAATTCATATCCTATACAGTTTTGGTTGTAAATCAACTTTATATAATTATAATGTAATTTGATTTTTTTATATATAAATTTTTATATACTGTCTGGCCAAAAAATAAATATTATAATGCTATGAGAGAGATTGCTGAGAGAATATGCTCAGTTCGAAGACTTAACAAGAATACATTTTGATTAAAAAAACAGTTACAGTCAAGATTCTATGAGGATCTACAGTTCAGAGTAGGGCTGCACGATATCAGGAAAACCTGTGATGTGTGATAACAGTGCTTAATATTGCGATGACGATTTGACTTGCAATAAATGAACAAATACATAAGTATGTAGTGTTGGTGTTTTCTGCTCGTTCTGAGCAAAAAAAACAAACAAAGAAACAAAACTAATCATTTTCATTCTAGTATGAATTTTTAAAAATATGAAGAGTAATATATGAAAGGCTCCATTTGATTGGTGAAATACTTCAAGCTTCCGTCTAAGTGACAAAACTCATAAATGCAAACAGTTTATGCATTTGTTACTATATGCATATTGCACAAGCAGTTATTGCGATGATGGTACTTTTTCCATATATTGTGCAGCCCTAGTTCAGACTGTGACTTGGGTCACACTATCCTCCTCAGTTCAGAGCATATATCTTTATTTTTAACCTTGTTTTACATCCCTAAAGATGAAAACGCCTAGTGAAAACATAATTTTATGTTTATGTTAACTTTTACGTTTATCAATAGAGCTCAAATAGAGAGGACTACAGAGGAGTGGAGGAACCACCATTCCAACAGAATACCATTACAACTGTATAACTAAATTAGAACTGTACCTADGTAATTACCATGTTATTACATTTATGTTTTTTACAGTACAAAACGCATGAAGTACACTTGAGTGTACAAATAATTATTTCTTTAAAAAATAAAGATAGAAAAAATTTTAAACCTTGTTTTGCATCCCTAAGGATGTATAAAAACACTTAGTAAAAAAAATCCTAACTGAGTTTATCATAATTTTTGCAGGAAAGGGTTTAAAGAGAGGTGAKCTTTTAACTTCTTACTCTTGTGTCTATTTTAACGATACATTRTCTCAGCATCCTGACAGACCAACTCACCTTTCCTCATGAAGGGAGAGATGGAATGGTCAAAAACAGTTGTTGGGATGCAGGAGTAGTTGGCCATCGGGTTTTCTTTCATGCTCTCAAAAGATGTTAGCTCCACAATTCGGCTGATGACCTCGTCAGAAAGCGACAAGTCCAGGTACCTCATGATACGCTCCACCTCACGCCGAGGGTTCTGCGAGAATGTTGGAGCACAAATCACYTTTCGTTTACATTCACAGGTTAAACACGGGACGTGCACAAATATGTCGCAAAGAGTTTTGACCTCTTTCATGTCCTCGTAGAAGAGGTAAAGGATGTTCTTCTTTTCCCTTTCCGCCCAGTAACCTTTCACATGATCATACCAGGAGCCCCAGGATACTGTGGAGGATTCAAAACAAAACTAAACAAACTGTGTTTGTCTGTGTCACTTTCCTGTCCTCTCTGACCCCACAGTGGAGGCACATGGCTGCCCATTTTGGGCCRGGTTCTGCTGGAGTTTTTCCTCTCAATATTTTGGTTCCAGACAATGAAAATGTTCCACTGAGCTGATGATTTTGAACATATACTGGAAATTTATTTGCAAAAGCCATCTTTACAATCAAAAGTAAAAAATTAAGGGGAGGCGTTGGCCCTCTTTTGCATGTGACTAAATAGAGCTAATCAAGCCTATTGTTAGGCAATGGCCCTCTTTTGCATGTGACTAACCTGTTTGTCCATGTGGAGGCAGTGCTTATAAAGCTGAGTTCACCTGAAACTCATCAGACTGAAGAAGTCTCTTGGAGGAGAGACGAGACGTTTCACTAAAGAAGAACCCATCCAGAGGACCCACTTATTTTTTCTTTTTGATTTTTAAAAAATTAATCATGAAAACTATAAGAAATTAAGGATTTTTAGGAATAAATAAAGTTGTTTTGAATGTTATGGCAAAAATGTCTCAAACATGTTGAACAAGGGCCAATAAAACGAGTTTTCAAGAGAGCTCACTGCTAATCTGAAACACAAGCTGTCAGTGATTTCTAAAGTTACCAAGCACTTTTATATTGTGTAAAAGTGCATTGACTCAATGCAAAATGAGGGTTTGGTTCAAATACGCAGGAAAACAAAGCAATGACATTTACTCACGTTRTCCTCGCATAAACTTGTTGACATATTCGTCGAAGGTCCCGGGTTCAGGCTGGCTCTTATTCATTTGGTCGAAGTAGTAGTAGCTCACCAAGTTGTCTTTGGCATTACGCGCCACATAGATCGCCTTCACGCCATAATCAGGGGAAACAAAGTTTACAGCAGCAATACAGGAAGCAAGTCATCACAGGTCATCACAGTTTGGTACTGTATTATTAACCTCCAGCACTAGTTCTCTGCGCTGTATCCTGAACCTTTCACCCCCATCAGTGRACATTTACTGGCTAGTTAGGGCCAATAAAACAGGGTGTAGGATCCTTGCTCTGATAAAGCTGTCAGAGATCAGGTCTTACTTTGCATTTGTTTTCCCAAAATCCAGGAGGCACCAGCTGAATGGGAAGATGGGTCTTGATGAGTCGTGGTGGGTCCATTTTAGCCAGAAGCTCAAGACCTAAGATATAAATACAAGGATTGGTAAAAAACTTAAAACACACTTTCTTTTTTTCCTTTTGATGCCTCAGATCAAAGGACTGCAAGACAATGATCAGATTTTGTATGATTTTCATCATGTTCTAAGAAAAAGGAGCTCAGGATGAAGTTGAGACACCAAGTTTAGTTAGTTTTGAACTTGGGAAAATATTAACGTGTTAATAGGATCCATACAATGAACTTTAGGTTCAGAAAAAACAAAAAAACATTACATCTTAGAAAGAAAACATTAACAATTTAGTTTGAAAACTGAGGTCTTGTGGGTCATTTTGAAACCAGTTAATTACATTCACTATATAAAAAGACACGCATTTTTTTTTCACGCTGTCTGACGTGAAATGAGAATAAAGTTTTCCTCTTTTAGGTCATAGGGTTACGAAATGCTTTCTATTTGCTAAATGCTAGAATAATGAGAGAGAATTTTGTAAGGCGATTTTTAATACTATTTTTAAAGTCAAAAGTTTAAATACACTAAGATTTTGGCTTTAAACAATTTAGAACCTTTGATGTCATGTCTTTGGAAGCTACTGATAATTGACAACATCTGAGTTAGTTAGAAACAAACCTGTGGATGTAACTTAAGGCACACCTGAAACACACTGCTTCCTTGTGTAACATCTTGGGAAAGTAAAAAGAAATCAGCCAACATGCTATGAAGAGAATTGTGAACCTGCACAGGTCTGGTTCATCCTTGGGTGTATTTTCCAGATGTCTGAAGTTGCCTCTTTCGTCTGTGCAAACAATTATATGCAAATACAAACAAGATGGGACATCATACTGCTCACAAAGGAGTTCTGTGTCCCAGAGATGAACATGCTTTAGTCTGAAATCAACCCAAGAACAAAAACAAAAGCCCTGAAGATGCTGGCTGAAGCTGGTAAGAGTGTTATTATCCACAGTGAAACACGTACTGTGTCCACATGGGCTGAAAGGCCACTCTGCCAGGAAGAAGCCTTTACTTCAAAAGAAATATAAAAAGCCAGATTAATGTTTGCAAATGCACACAGGGACAAAGTCCCTAACCTTTGGAGACATGTCCTTTAGTCTGACGAAACTAAAACTGAACTGTTTGGACATAATGACTGTCGTTATGTTTGGAAGAAAAGGGGGGAAGCTTACAAGCCTGAGAACATCATCCTGACTATGAAACACGGGGGTGGAAGCATTATGTTGTGTTGTTTTGCTGCAGGAGGGACTGGTGCACTGCACAAAATATGTGAGGAAAGAACATTATGTGGAATTACTGAAGCAACATCTCAAGACGACAGTCAGGAAGTTAAAACTTGGGCACAATTAATCTTCCAAATGAACAATGACCTGAAGCATATACTGACAAACTGGTTAAAAAATTAATGGTCAAAGCTGAAAAAACATGTGTGAGCAAGGCGGCCTTCAAACATGGCTCAGTTCCACCAGTTCTGTCAAGAGGAATGGGACAGAATTCCTGCAACTATTATGACAAGCTTGGAGAAGGATATCCAAAATGTTTGACTCAAACCAAAATGATGCCAAATACTAATGAAGTGTATTTTAAACATTTGACTTTGACGAAATTAATAAAAATTGCTATTAAAAAACTCTAATTATTTTGACATTTGGCAAATAGAAAAACAACTTGGTAATCCTAACTGACATAAAACGGGAGACGTTTATTCTGATTTCACATCAGACAGTGTGAAAAAAATCTTTAATACAGTGTATGTCAATATCTGGTTTCAATTGTGGCTGACTACGAGTATGTGCATGTTTTATGCTACGAGTAAAGCTAGCAGTAGGCTACAGTAAAAAGAAAATGCATTTTACTGTACATGTTTGTCAAAGGAAAGTGCAGGAGTAGGTTCAGGGTGGTACTGTGTTGGTATTTTACCTCCAATAAAATGTTCGGAGCAGACGTTAAGTTCACGACTGCACTTTTTTCTGGTCAAATTCAGCTCATCCCATTTCTCGAATCAGCTGTTAGCTAACATTTTGTGTGAAAAGTGACAAAAATACTCCACTGTGGGGACAATGGCTGAGTTGCTGTTACAAGAACTGTAGCACAATGATTTGTGGTCCTTCCGATGGAGTTTAATGCTGTTTTTCCTAATTTATTGAAGTTAAAACAGCTAAACTGGAGCAGTTCCATTGATTTCAGTGGAGCTGCTATGAGAGTTTGTACATGCAGTGTCAAACAGACATAGTCACGTGACTGGTGTTCTACAATTAGCCTGAGCAAAGGTCTCCCAATCCAGCTCACCTATCAGAAGATACAAATTATTGATAACTATTTACCAGAACAGAACATCACTTTAAAATTAATCAGACTAACTCTTTTACTCTTGGCACTAACTTTGCAAGAAAACTGTTTTTTTAAAGTCACAGTTGCAGTTTGACCATTAGGATGCAACAGAAGTTTTTTTTTTTTTTCCTGGGCCTTATCTTATTCCTTCAGAATTTGTGACGTGCTGAAGTCAGAGGTGTTTGGGAGGCAGAAATACGCACCTGAAGGGATCGGCGGTGGGGAAACGATTTCTAGAAAGGGGCTGCGTTGTGGAGTGGGGGCTCGTTGGCAGGCCTCTGCGTCTCCATTATGAAGAAGCAGGTCGATTATTTCCTGGGTCCATGTCGTCCCTGATTTCCCCAAAAAGATACAGATTCTAAAGTGATTTAAAGAGCTTGGTTTGTGGGTTCTGAATCACAAACGAGCAAAAATAAACCAGTTGAGACTAACGAGGTTGAGTCAAGTCCTCTGGACGGGTTCTTTTTTGTTGAAACATTTCGTCTTTAATTGAAAAAAACTTTTTCAGTCGAAGAAACTCCTCAGACTGAAAAAATCTTGTGGATAAAACATTTCAACAAAGAACCAGTCCAGAGGACCAGACCTTGTTAGATTTTTCAGATTATTGAGATGCACTACAATTCAAACTGTTTTTCATAAACTGTCCTGAGTTTTACATTTTTGCAAAATTTGTAAAACATTGTAATCATTAGATTATTGACTTGAACTTATAAACACAGTATTAGCTCCAAAAATATCCCTCTCATTCATTAAACAGTTTGTGAAGGACTAGTCAGAAGGGTTTTTTTTTGTTTGTGTCGTTTTGCTACCTGTTAGTCCTCACGTTGCAACAGTAACAACATATTTGTATTTAAGCGTGACTGTAAACCATTCCTTGAAGGTTGCATAACAATCAGACACAGCTGACTAATACACACTTGTATATCATGTTCGTGTCACTGGGACTTTGCATTGACTTTCATTGATTTTTTATTCATTTCAACATTTCAACCTAGCCCCCCCCCCCCCCCCCCCCCCAAAACGAAGAAAAAAACAGCATTTGAGCTAATGAAGCTTTGGAACCCATAAGGAGCAGTGCAGTGATTCCCCACTGAGTATATTAGTTACACAAAAGGTAACACGTGCTCGAAAACTCACACATGCAAAAACATTATATCTTCAGGCAATTAATTAGCCATAATCCAGAAAATTTACCTTATCAGAAATAAAGTTTTGCATTGACTGCTAAAAAGACAAAACAAGGTTTAATGATTTTAAACTTCTCATTAAACCTGTAGATTTTATTGGACTGTAGGGACACTTTGACCGAGAGGGAGACATAAAAATGGACCAGATACAGGACACTTCAGGGGACAGATAAGGAGACAGAGTTTTCTGTACAATAAATTCCTTTTTTATACAACAACATTTTTTAAGGTTCTGCAGCTTTTAACAGATTTTTAAATAAATAAATAAATCACCCAGACTAAAACCTCCTTCCTTCAGTGTTTGAACTGTGCATAGATTGAAGCTTAGGAGGCCGTAACTTTGTGAAGGACTCACTGGCGGGTCTAGGACTTTTCAGTGTAAGGGGCCATCAAGGGGCCACAATAATCATAGAGGGGCCAAGCATTTTTTTCAACATCCTCGCACACAAATCTGCGGAGCCCGCGATGGGACGCAATACCTTTGCGTGGGAACGCAATACTTTTGCGTTCCCTCGCAATACTTTTGCGTTCCCTCGCAATACTCTTGCGTTCCCACATAATACTTTTGCGTTCCCTCACAATACTTTTGCTTTCCCACGTAATACTTTTGCGTTCCCTCGCAATACTTTTGTGTTCCCACGCAATACTTTTGCGTTCCCTCACAATACTTTTGCGTTCCCACATAATACTTTTGCGTTCCCTCGCAATACTTTTGCTTTCCCACGTAATACTTTTGCGTTCCCTCGCAATACTTTTGTGTTCCCACGCAATACTTTTGCGTTCCCTCACAATACTTTTGCGTTCCCACATAATACTTTTGCGTTCCCTCGCAATACTTTTGCGTTCCCTTGCAATACTTTTGTGTTCCCACGTAATACTTTTGCGTTCCCTCGCAATACTTTTGCATTCCCTCGCAATACTTTTGCATTCCCTCGCAATACTTTTGCGTTCCCACGCAATACCTTTGCGTTGCCTCGCAGTACTTATTCATTCCCTCGCAATACCTTTGCATTCCCTCGCAATACTTTTGCGTTCCCTCGCAATACTTTTGCATTCCCTCGCAATACTTTTGCGTTCCCACGCAA
>NW_013953236.1:101838-106332 GCF_001266775.1 Austrofundulus limnaeus
CTGTCTCAGGTAAGAGGACAGGCTGTCTCAGGTAAGAGGACAGGCTGTCTCAGGTAAGAGGACAGTGTGTCTCAAGTAGGAGGACAGGGTGTCTCAAGTAGGAGGACAGGGTGTCTCAGATAGGAGGACAGGATGTCTCAGGTAGGAGGACAGGGTGTCTCAGGTAGAAGGACAGGGTGTCTCAGGTAGGACGACAGGATGTCTCATGTAGGGGATCAGGGTGTCTCAGGTAGGAGGACAGGGTGTCTCAGGTAGGAGGACAGGGTGTCTCAAGTAGGAGGACAGGGTGTCTCAGATAGGAGGACAGGATGTCTCAGGTAGGAGGACAGGGTGTCACAGGTAGGACGACAGGATGTCTCATGTAGGGGATCAGGGTGTCTCAGGTAGGAGGACAGGGTGTCTCAGGAGGACAGACTGTGTCATGTAGGGGATCAGGGTGTCTCAGGTAGGAGGACAGGGTGTCTCAGGTAGGAGGACAGGGTGTCTCAAGTAGGAGGACAGGGTGTCTCAGATAGGAGGACAGGATGTCTCAGGTAGGAGGACAGGGTGTCACAGGTAGGACGACAGGATGTCTCATGTAGGGGATCAGGGTGTCTCAGGTAAGAGATGAAGGTGATGGGCAGGTGTGAAGGAAATATAAAATGCTATTTTGAGTACATTCTAGTCAATTGTGTGAACTTAATGAAATAAATTACTGATCTAAAGACATTATCTACTGCGTGCTTAACAATTTATTTTAGTTTGACTAGTGTAAAAGTGATAGGCTTTRATTTGTAGGAAGTGGTAGAAATTGGTTTTCATAATTGGGATTTTCCCAGTTAAATAAAGGTCAGTAAATAAATCTGTCAATCCTCCCTCATTAGCTTTCTAATCAGTTCCAAACATCCACATATTGATCTTATAAATAAATGTAAAAACCTCCTCTAAGCTTGTTTGGGATAATCTGTCACATTAATTTAAWTYTCTGAGTTATAACTGAATTTAAAAACAGGACAAACGCAACTGGTTTAATGAAGAATCTGTCTCTAGTCATTAAATCAGGTGTTTATTTATGTAGGTAAAAGTATCTTTAACAACCTGTTAAAATGCATCAGAAATCAGGAAATAGCTTCTAATTTATTCAAAATTTTCTGAGGGAGGACCCCCTCCCCCAGACCCCCCTCCAGTGTGTCCTTTCCACATATTATAAGACTTATGTGAGAGGATAAACCAACACACCTGCGCTCCACCTGTGTGTCTCTGTATGAAACTATGGCTGATTATCAAACTGTATTCTTAGTGAGTTTAAAGGGCTGATACAGTCCAT
Organism: Austrofundulus limnaeus; assembly: GCF_001266775.1. Lineage (NCBI taxonomy): Eukaryota > Metazoa > Chordata > Actinopteri > Cyprinodontiformes > Rivulidae > Austrofundulus > Austrofundulus limnaeus. Next base: position 103,145 of record NW_013953236.1, read on the forward strand.
GGTTGAATGAAGGTGAACATAATCTCAGTTAATATGGTTTGAGTATTATTGCATCACAGAAACATTTGGTGTGCAGTTGTTGATGCAGACAGTTAAACTGAGCACACACTGAAGACATGAACAACAGAAAAACCTYGTCGCACAACTGTGGGTACGTCAGACCCCGTCCCCCACYGTGCGTCCCCACCAACTTTCAGCACAAAGTTAGGCCCTTACCTGCTTTGGGGTAGGTGGCGATGAGCAGGTCTGACGGGTCCGGACGGAAAGCCCAAATGGAGTCCCAGCTGTTGGCGATGGGGGACATGAGAGGAATTCCTCTGATGGGGATGAGAGGGAAACGAGTGATGGAGGAGGAGGCCTTCTCGATGGACTCCTTATAGGATAATTCTTTCTCTTCTGACATTATTGACGCCGATAGAAAAAAAAAAAAACAATCCAAAGAAAAAAAAACTTGAGGAAATTTAAATCCCAAAAGTTTTAATAGTAAAATGTCTCCAGTGAGGCTGGCCCTGAGGTTCTGACTCCAGCAGCTTGTCCCGTCTGCTTCCTCCGTCAACCTTCACGGCTGATTTGCTTCTGCACTCTTTACAACACGACTGGCAGAAACTTTCTTCTCACGTGACAGCCAATCCCACGGCCACTGGGTTTACTTCCTTGTCATTATCTCCTCCTCGTGTCATTACCTGCCGTCCGAGAACCTTTCCTCTGCTTTTCAGCCTAATATCTGCATCAAAAAAATTACAAAGAATCTGTCAATCAACCAAGAAAAGTTCTTTGTGAAAATAAAGCCCTTAAGTCCCTTAAAATGTGCCTTTAAAATCCTCCTTTTTTGMTTTGTAACACAGCTTCCTGAGAGGTTCTTATCTGTGATCACTGGAACTTGAACTAAAATGGTCTTATGTAACAATCCCAGTTGCTTATGAAATTCTTTTTTTTTTACCCCCAACTTTGTCAACCGTTTTCCTGTGATTTGAGGAGGGAGGATCTTCTAGGAACCACTGAGAGGTAAGGTTCAGTAAGTGCAAACATGTGCTTTAATCTGATTACTTAAGACTATTTTCTATTTTTTATGAGAGCACTTTTGCTCAGGATGCTTTCCGTCCCCCCGGTCGTCTAGCAGGGAATGAAGAATAAAAAAAGATTGCTATAGTATGGCCACAATTTGTGGCCCTGATTGCCACGATAGTTTTTACTTGATTGGYTATCAGAAGGAGCCAAATTCAACAGAGAAAATAAAAAATTCCTGACTTCCTGTCGCCGCAACCCATTCAGATTTACAAGTAGGCCTATGACGTGGTCAGCGTTATATGATATGATAACCATCGTAAAATATTCATGGAACCAGTAACACAAAACAAAAGTCTTCTGCATCCCTTTAAATGTCAGGCTGACCTGCTGCAATAATGTGTGACATGTGTTGATCTTATCAGTTTGTCGAAACTTTTGGTTCATTTAACAGTTTAATTATAACCACACACACACACACACACACACACACAAAAAAAAATGTCGATCTCTGAATGTTCAGCCTTGTTTCTCTAGCCAGAGGCAAATGTTTTGATTTTGCATTCCAGGATTTCCTGCCGACTGGAGAAACAATATTGCCACTGAGAATAAAGCTGAGCTCAGCGTGAGACACCGAACTGAGAACTGTCCCCTAAGAAAAAAGGGAAAGATGTTCATAAGTTAAATCATATCTCCAACAATGTTTTCATTCTGCAGCAAAACAAAGCAAAGTTYCACACAATGCAATCATTATCAAACCTCATAAACCCATATTTTATTCACAGTAATAGTAAACATATCAAATTAACATATACATCAACAAACGTTGAAGAAACTGCACCATTTTTTTAAACAATAGATAATTTAGAGTCTGCACATGTCAAAAATGATGCGCAAGAGGACAACAAAAAAAATGTACAGGCTAAAAGGAGTGTTTTAGAGAGACTGAATCTCTCAGAAATAAAAACGGGCAGAGGATCACATGTGTCTAAAAAAAGTGTACTATTTGAAGAACCTCTCTGCAGAAAAAGCAAAAGTCATCACAGATGCCTGTGATCTTCAGCTCCTCCCTGCACTAAAACCCCAACTTTCACCACAACTGTGTCCTGCCCTGTCTGTACTTGTGCTGTCAAGTTCTTGCTTTCATGTTGTGACCTTATCACTTTTTTCCCTACTACATGACAAAGTGAAGACATAGCATGAGAAAGGTGGAGACTGTACATTTTTATTATGCTGAGAAGTTGGCAGCAGAGATGTGAGGTAATAAAAGCAAATATGCAGGAAATAACAGGAAATGTCTTTTCTTTCCCTCTGTTTTTGTCTGTTTTACTGGTTTGCACTTACAGTAAGCTTTCTGACATGTGGTTACATATGTGGTAGTTTGAGGACTGAAAAGTATACAGTTATATCCTTCAAAAAAGTTGTAAAATTTTCCTCAAAAATCTGCTTCAGTGTCCATTTACTCAGAATCTGAGCAGGCACTTTTTAKATTTTTGGTAGTTCCCAGACATCCAGTGTATGTTTACTGAAAGTTTAATTAAAAAATGACTTTCAGTTAATGAGATATTTTATTAACAGACATGATAAAAGAACACTGTGGCACGACTTTCACCTGTCAGTTTTGCGCAATAACAAACAAGGCTTTGTGTAAAAGTTAATAACTGGATAAAAACTTTAAAACATAATTTTTTTAATTTATGACTGTTTTATTCTTATCTGTCATCAGTTTCAAATTGTCATTATTTTTACATGTGAGAGCTTTGATTCAAAGTTGTTCGTTTTCCAAGATTTTTTGACATGCGTGCCACAAAAGGTAGGAGAGGGTGGAGGTGGAGGCAGCAACATGCAAAGAGCAGACGTTGTGTTGTTCAGTGATCAATTTATGCTGGGAATCATGATGACTGGTGAGAACATTTTGTGCAAAGGGTGRGTTATGGCAATATTTATTTAACAAAGACAGAAATACGTGGTCCAAGAATGAAGGTACTCCGTGAGATGATCAGCTGAGTTTTATTGAAACAACAGGAACACAGAGAACCTGGCCTGTCTCTGTGCCTCTGCCTCTCTCTGTCACTGTCTCTCCACACAACTCACTACTGTTGAACACTGTCCACTCCACTGAGAGGCCTCATATATATGTCATCTTAGCAAGATTTGATACAAGGTCAATGGAAAACACAAAG
>NW_013953236.1:108406-109684 GCF_001266775.1 Austrofundulus limnaeus
TACAGATATAAATTACAATGGCAGCTCTAGGACAAAGTATGCAGGAGGAGAAGCATGGCAAAGTTGAGATGACTTGGATGGGAAACGAATCACAATAGTGTGCATTGCATTGGCAATGCACACTGGTGTCATGTGTCATCTCAGGACTGCATGTACTCCTAAAAAACAAGATTAGTTAACACACACCTTATCGCCATACAACAGACTAATATATAGTTATTTATTTTTCATTAGGCGGTAGATATGGGTCTGGTTTCATTATTCAAATCTGCATTTAAGACCTTTAATTTTAGTACAACTCTTAATATTATTATGTCTAAAATCCTCAAACAAAAATATGACATTGATATTTAAGTTTCCAATTCCTTGTGACATACTATGTTTGTTATTTTTATTCTCTCCCGTTTCATTTTTATCAATGATTTCAGCGAGAACAAAGCTTTTTCTTTCCTTCTACATGCTTTACGGTAGAACTGAACTGTTGTAAAACCGGAAGTCCTCGTGACAACTTCCTTGGTAACCAGAAGCTTGTTGTTTGGGATTTAGCATTTAGCTTCTTCGGAAAATGTCATCCTATAAATCTAATAGGCTTCAAATAATATTTTTATTTCACATTATGCGGGCATGTTTTGGGTGTAACTAATTGTTTGGCCCTCAAATGTGCCCTCAACACCATGGTTTTATCGACGAGATGATGTTTTTCTGTTTATATTCGCTCATTCTGTCACATGGACGTCTGACTCTCGCAGCCACAGACTTTGGAACCGCTTCCACTCCGAGCCCTACTACAGGGGAGCGGTTCAGCTCAGTCACCCCGGCTCCGGGCGGGACGGGGACCCATCAGACGGCTACTCTTCATCCCGCTCTGGACTCCGTTGTAACCGCCACACAGGACTTCACGGTAACCGGTACATCATCATCCGAGTCTCCCACTGCGGTCACCGAGGCTCCATCAGCAACCACCGTAAAGCAGGCTGTGCTACCTGCAGGAGGTAGCCCTTGTTTTATCTTTGCAGCAGCCAATTAACCTCGTTTGGTATAACGAGTTTATTGCGTCACACTTTTTTTTCTATGTGAACATTAAATCTTTAGTCAAGAAGTCATCCTTGTCTCTGTTTCCAGGTTGTCTCTGCGATCTGACGCCTGATTTTTGTGACATCGGCTGCTGTTGTGACGCAGCAGACTGTGACGTTGATAATTTAACAACTGTCTTCACGGGATGTCCTCAAGGACTTCTGTATGACACACACACACACACACACACACACACACACACAC
>NW_013953236.1:109714-112988 GCF_001266775.1 Austrofundulus limnaeus
GGTCCCCACGATTCACTTCGGTCCCCACCTGGCTGCTTTTTTTGGTGAAAAATACCCCACGTTGTAGGATAAACCCGTCCACACACACACGTTAGCAATTAAAAGATCTTGAATCGTTTTTTGTTGTGCAGGACAGGAGTCTGCGTTGAGAAATGGCTCATGTTCAGAGCCAACGTTGACTCGTCTCTCATCACTGTGACTGACACCTTGTTTTGTGTCCGACCCAAAGGTAACCAGAGAATTACTGATGTTTCCTTCAAGAGCGCCTCAATGAGAATGTATCCTACGAATATTTCTCTGCCTTGTTTCACTCTCCAAGCAGTTACGACTCCCCAGTCCCTCGCTGACCTCCAGCAGATCCCAGCTTTAGGAGACTCGTACCACTTCTCACCAGCCGGACATACGTACTCCAGACACAGCAGAAACTTTTACAGGGTAAACAACCTGTTCCTTTTTTTTTTAAATTTAGTAGTCAAAAAAGAAAATGTTTTGAGTTTTAAAAGCTCCCAGTGTGTTTTTCATCAATAAAACACTTTGTTCTTTCTAGGCTGATGATGTTATCCAGACGTTTTTCTCCAATTCGTCCGTGCGGGGTCTCCTCCGTCTGCCTTCTCCAGGGGCTGCTTCGACGTTCTGCCTCAACCGTAACCCTGCAAGTGAGTTCACATTAAAAGGGAGAGGCCTAAAGAAAAGTGAAGTCATGATAAACTTGGAAGCTTTGCAGATGAAGGATGTTTAGGATCTTTGTTTTATCTTATTGATATTTACTAAAATCCACTCATTCTTGTCAGTAAATTTAATATAAGTTTAAAGCATTTGTTATTCATCTCTTTTTAACAGTTGGAGTTTGTTTTTGTCTTAAAATTGTGCTTTTTTTTCATTAAACACACCTGAAACAATGTTTTATAACTTTACCTAATGTCCTAAAGAATAACATTATTGTTATTACATTTTTGTAATGTATTTTTTATATGATGAACACATTAACACAGCACTGCATGTTTATAGAATTTACGTTGTAGGGTTGGGCAATACTGGCAAAAAAATTAATCAAAATTAATTGCGGTATTTAGCCGATTATGATTAATTTGACGATTAATCCCCTGGAGTCCCTGGACACAATTATTTCGTAGTCACATGACCAATTTAGTGGTAAAGATTTGAGCTTTGTAAAAAAAATTGTTCCAACCTGTGTCAAAATTACAGACTTCAGGCTATACATCAAATTTTAAATTGTGTTGATAGATAACTAAATTACAGAACTTCATTTTTAATGTTCATCATATTTGATGCTGAYAGGAGCAGCGAGCGGACTCTGCCTGGTGGCATTAATCGTATTAATCGTCAAATGCCAAAAAGTAATTGATTGTTTTTCTGACGATTAATTGCACACGATACCATTATGCCCAACCCTAATARGATGTCTATATTTTTGTCACAGCTACCTGCTAAAGTCTTCCATTGTCATTATTGTGTCTTTACTCTTTTCAGAGTTTCTCAGGTCTTCGTCTCTGTCCTGTACCCGTGTGGTGATGCCTCAGTCCTGTGCCACTGACCCAAGTCTCGGTGCTCGCTCCTACTTCTCTGACATGAACCTGATAAAGGTCAGGATTTGAGCGAGATAGTTCGAAGTGAATCATTACTGCCGGTCGTCTTACAGCAGACATTTTTTTTTTGTTACAGATTCCAACAGCTGGGGCGGTGATACCGTCAGATTTCCTGGTAAGCTGCAGGCTCTGATTGTTCAGATTGGACAGATTTGTGCAAACGTTTAAATTCTCGTGTTTTTCTGTTTTGTCTGAGTTAAACATGATCTTTGTTTCTTTTTTTACACTGTTGTTAATATGAGAGCGAAATGTTGCTCATCTCTGCAGTAAAACATATTGAATGAGCTTTAAAATCTTAAAACCTGTTTTTTTTTTCAGATCCCAGTGACTCCACAGGCTGAGTGGCCTTCACCAGTCACGCAAAACAACTCCTGTTTAAACGTAGTCAAAAAGGTAACCTAAACAAAGATGTTTCAAACGAAAAGTCTTTTAATCCATTATAAATTTGAATTAAGCTGTGATTTTCCTGCAGGTTGAGTTTAGAATCGGTTACACGGGCAGGGGCGAACTCTTGAACGGAACAATCAACATTGAATTGACTGATTTGACTTTCGACCAGCTGTTATCACAGACYCATTCTGTACATTTTCAGGTAGGTTAAAACTTGCTAAATGCTATGCTTGAATCACTTAAAATATTTATTTAAACAAGAGTCACAAATGTGTTGCAGCTAATCCCATCCAGCCCCATGCCAGGAATATTAATACCTTCTGTTGGACTTCGAGTGGGATCTCCTGTCATTGCTCGCTTCAATGGAGACGTGCAGCCCGTATCCTCGATAGCAAAGTCGTAGAAGCTGTAATTTGATTTAGCCGATATGTTTTTGCACCAGCACMGCAGCGCGGTTTCTTAACAGCGAGCCAGCTGACATCACTTGGACTGTCACGAGGTGGAGAGTGTTCCTCTGATCCAACTGGGCGAGCGCCCATCCTCTTCTCCCACAACAGCATCAACGGCTGCACGTTTGCGTGAGTCGACGCCATCTTGTTTCAGTTTTATTAATAAATAATAATAATAATAAATCCATCCTGCTATCCAAGATTAAAATGTTTTTCATTCAATTCTTCCCGCGTGTCTCCTAGTTCTTCTACGAGTAACTGCACTGAGCTGCGGTCGCAGATTTATGGGGTTTTGCAAGGACCCGTGGCTCCTGACGTAATCGCCATGAACTCAGGGTCCCAGCCAGACTGGACCAGAGTCCTCAYGCAGGAGTGTCCGCTCAGCTCACAGGTACAGCCCGTCGTGCTTCTAGACTCACGCCTGGTTCACATGGCAAGATTTTAAAGTTATCGGTTGGTTTTCAAAACCTGAGAGACCTCACACGTAAAAAATAATAATAATAAAAATCATAGATATAACAGGTTTGATCCTACAGTGTGATGTACAACCACATGGCAAAGACAACACACACAAACAGATTTCACTCACCAGGATTCCTACAGCTTAAAGCAAGTTAAATTTAAGACTTTTTAATGCTTTTTAATGCCATTTGAAATGAAATTTAAGACCTACTTCACAATAAACATAAATGTGAATTTTTTTTTACCCAAATGTTTATTTTAACGCAAAACAACTAGCTGCGGTAAATTATTTAAAAAAATTAAATGTTACCAATTATTTTGACATTTGAGACAAATGCAGTCATCCCATTTACAATGTGTTAACAT
>NW_013953236.1:112998-119429 GCF_001266775.1 Austrofundulus limnaeus
CTTAACAATAGCTTCTACCTCAACAGGTAGAGGAGCCAAATGGCTGGCTCACTGCTGCCAACTAGTGGTCAGAGGCTGAACTACAACATAAAAATTAACGGCTGGCAGGAAAGTTGACATTTTAAACCTTAATTAAAAATCGACACAGGGCTTTAGAATATGATACAGTATCGGGAAATGAAATATCGCGATATTTCAGTGTATCGATATTTTCTTACACCCCTAGCGGGAACCCTGCTCACCAACATTCACAGYTCAGACGGGAAATCTCGCAAAACCTCTAGAGGTCAAACATGAGTTCAGAGTAAATAAACATGGCGGACCAGGAAGAAGCGACGTCGACAGTTTATGGACTATTTTCAACAGACAAAAAAAAAAAAAGACAAAAAGACGTCTCCGACATCCACCAGACTCTCCGGTGCACCGTGGCAGTTGTTTTGTCTTTGAATTCCCCTTCGTGTTGGCTACACATCACATTCAACAAGCTGAACACACATTCTGGGATATCGAGCCAAGACAATCCAACATGTTGACTGAATATCCTRGATTTGAGGTCGGAGAGGTCCTTCTGAGCCAGCTACATCCCTCTTAACACACCACACATGGCAGGAATATCTCTTAAGATTATCTTTAGAGCCACCATAAGAATCAGAGCGTCCTTAAGATTGCTGGAAGGCAAAATTGGGTCAAAAATCAGCACAGTTATCTTGCCGTGTGAACCTGGCATAAAATCGTGTTATGATGTGTTGTATCTAATTCGATCAAATTCTTGTTAGCACTCAGAGTTTATGTTGAAGATCACTCTCAGCTACTGCCAAATAAAACTTCAGCTCAATAACTGTACTGAGTTGTAGCCACTTCTGTTTTCTAAGGTCGCTTAGCTCCAGAAGTTAATAAGTTGTCCGTAGATTTTCAGCTATTACTTTTATGTTTCGTTAAATTTAGTGGTTTTTGAAATGTTTTGCTAACAKATACACGCAGACACACGGGCAAAAACATGATCACCSTTTCGCCTTCAGTGGTGTGCGGCTGCAGAATGAAGAGATCACTATGAATAGATCAGATGAAGCTTCTGCTCAGGTTTTCCTTCGTTCCCTCTCTCAGGAAACCTGCGACTCAGGCTGCCTCCTCCCTCACTCCCTCTCTATCCAAGTGCTGTGGGCTCGTCGGGGCTTCACCGAGCGTCCCCAGAATTTCATCCTGGGAGGCAAATTTCTCTTCCTGTGTCAAAGTGTCAAGGTATGCAAACAAGTGCTCTTATTTTGAAAACAAAACATTTCCTCTCTATCCAGCGTTGAAAACTCTCCTGTTTTTGTTTCCCAGTGCCCCTTATCGTCCCCTCTCACCTTGACCACTCAAGTTATGTTTGTCGACACCACAGTTTACCCAGAAACCCCCCGAGGTTRGCCTCGGCCCCGCTGGAAGTTTCCGTTCGGCTTCTTTACGAGAGGCGCCGCCGAGCTGGACGGCCACGTTGTTCCTGACGYCAGCGGTGCCGAGGAGGTCAGGAGGAGTTTAACGCTGCTCATCGTCTTGTTGCTAACAGGATTAGAATTCTTCTCCTCGTAGCTTCTGATGGACGAGAGGGGAGCACTGAGGACTTTCAGTGACTTTAATGTGTTTTATTTGGTTRAAACTACTTTACTAAACAAGTCATTCTGTTCAGCAGTAGGCAAACAACTGTGATGTATTGTCATGGAATATTTTCTATTTACTTATTTTACAAGAATACATAGTTTTTTTTTTACATTGTAAATGCATCTATCACTGAGGTAAAGAAACATTTCTTGCACACAGGTCCTCTTTGTCCTCGCTCTGGTTTTGTTGCTGTCTTTGCATTATTTCCTTCTGTTTCTCTGCAATGGACACATATTGGAAGAGAACCTGGATCGCAGCTGGTGTCATGCCTTCCAAGCGAGTAGCAGCGCCCAGCTGGGAGGACAGAACACAGTGAGCAAAATTAATTCAAGTCCAGCCGTTTTAAAAAAAACAAACCAAACTAGACTAACTGCACTTTCTGCAAGAAAACCGTGAAAGATTGAAGAGTTTTTCTAAGGAAGCTCAAACGGAACTGTTAAAGCCAAAAGAAGCAAAACATTAGTTTAAAGAAGCAAATTTCTTGCTCAACGCAGAAAATTTAAAAAAGTAAAAAGGCTAAATTAAAAAAAACATCAAAACAATTTGCCAAAAATAACAAAYCATTAGCGTCAGTTAGCAAGATGCTAACTYAAAGCTAAAAGTAGCAAAAKATCAGCTCAAAGTAAAAATAAGCAAAATAAAAAATATCTATCAAGTATGCCGACTTAGATTTTAAAGAAGAAAATGTTCTTGAATGAATGGATGAAATATTATGTCTTTGAGAAAAATGTTTATAAATAAAGTTGAATACTTTGGAAAGTTACTGAAACCTAAAGTCATAGCTGAAATGTCGTGAATAAGCTGAACCTTTTGTCGTTTTAATGGGTAAAATATCAGGAAGTATACAGATGTCCAGAAAGGGAATGGAAGAAAATACAAAGAATAAAGAGAAACAGGATCACTGCGGTGTGAGAGACTCACTGTGCTCGGTCGATATCTGTCCAGGATCTCTCTGACCTCCATAGACAGAGACGACAAAGAGAAGTAATCGACATCCTGTGGCAAAGACATGTTCTCCTCCTTTTGGATTCTCTTAATATCCCTCCTGCTTATGTCACAGAGATACTTGTACACAGCTGTGAAACAGTGAATGTTGAGGTTATGCAGAAGAATCACTCAGCTGTCGGATCATTTGGAAATGTTATAGAAGTCTATTTTTACCCTCTATCCTGAGTCTCTGTGCAAATTCCATGTAAGGTGAAAAGGACTCTGGGAAAACAGACGCCAGCATTTCAAACGTTGTGTCCGTGTGCTGAAGGATTTCCATTGCACTGGAAATAGAAAAGAAGCTGGAGTGAAACAGAAACCAGAGGTTTTTAATAAAAGCTGAGACGCTTGAAGGTTTTAAACGTTTCCTACGTCAGCTTGCTCATCTTGTTTTCACTCAGGCCGATGTCAGGCAGCCTTTCCCTCCAGTGGGTGGAGGACAGACTGACCGCCCGGAGGGCAGCCATTGCATCTCGGAGGCTGTTCTTCACTCTCACTGCCTCCTGGTAGCGCGAGGGCGACACGCATCCCAACTCAAACCCTGACAGGAGGAACAGAGTTCGATGGGAAAACAGGGAGCCGGATCTTTTTTATTATTATTATTACTCTCCTCGTAACTACCTTTCAATGTGAGGCGAAGGTCGGCGTTGTCCGGCCTCAGCAAGGTCCGAAACTCAGCCCGGCTGGTGAACATGCGATACGGCTCCGTGACTCCTCGGCTTATCAGATCATCAATGAGAACTCCGATGTAGCTCTCTGTTCGGGACAGTGCCACCTGTGGCATGGAGAGTGACCTGCGGGCGGCGTTCACCCCTGCCCACAGCCCCTGTAAACCCACAAAAACAGGTTTCACTACGGGAGCATGTCGCTTTGTTTCTGTGTGGACAAGAAAAATAGCGCCACCATGTTTCAAAGCAGCAATGACCAGTTGTTGACAATTAAAAACTAAATATTCTCATTTTGTTTGGACAAATGATTGAACTTAGCATGTCCTGTTTAACATGTTACATTTGGACCATCACTGGTGACTAATGTAAATAATCTCAAAACTTCTGTGTAAAAAAACCAGCTAATGTAAGATTTAAAGTCGGCAATCCATTTTGGTCTTGGAATAGCCGTTGGCTCGTCAAAATCAAACTGTGTCCAAATTGAGGTAGTTCAAAAATCAATAACGCTTTCTTTTATGGTACCCTTATTACCATGTAATTACAAGGTAATAAAAAAGTAATTAAATGGTAATTACTACCTTATTACCATGTAATTACGTGGTAATTATGGTACAAAAGAAAAACTACTGTTAGTAAAACTACCTTCATTGGGTAACTACAATCAAATTACTATTCAAAAGTAACTCAACACTATATTTAGAACCAAAAGAATGCAACTAAATTTTAGGGTTAATGGTTAATTGCAATAAAATATAACTTTAAAACTGTCCAAATGACCTACTACCTACTACTTATTTAGGTGTTACATAGTGAATTGTAATACATGACCAGGTAAGTGCTACATTACTGCAGACAATTTATTACATAGTAAAATTGTACCCTAAGTACCACGTAATTACATGGTAATAATGTAGTAATTACATTTAATTACATTTTTTTAATTAACTTGTAATTGCATGTAGTAAGGATACCATAAAAGAAAGCGTTACCCAAAAATCTACCTACAACAAATAAGAAAATGATTGCTCATAAGCTTTCCACAAAACCTCGATTTTAAAAGATATGAACTATGCCTTTTTTCCAGCAACAGAAACCAAGTTTGACCCTTTAAACCTGGAAAATACCATCTCCTAAGTGCTGACACGTGAAAATAATCCCCCTTCAGGAACGACTTTACCAGATGTGGCTGAATTCCTGAACACCTCAGATCCACTAGCAGCAGTTTGGAGGTTTGTGCTTGGACTGAACTGGCCTGGCTTTACAAACTCCAGCTGTACACCTCTGTAATGTCTCCATGCATGATGGGACATCCACACGGCGTCTCCCAGTCCGTAACAATTTTCTGAGCCTCGGGAAAGCAGCTACCTGTGCTGCGGCCTCCTCGTAGCCCGTTGTCCCGTTGATCTGACCCGCCAGGAAGAGGCCCTGGGTGTTTTTCACCTGCAGCGAAGGGCTCAGCTGGGTGGGACACACGAAGTCGTACTGTACACCGTAACCTGGACAACAAAAGGAACGTGACYTCAAATTAAAGCCCGCCGCCTCGTATGCTGGAGTTCTGAACTGGGATCGTCTMCTGATCAGACACGATGGAGGTTTAGCTTTTTTCTGTCACGTCACACAGGAAGTACCGGGTGTGTGGATCTCAGCTCTGTGCAAGGGAGGGATTTCTCTGATGAGGCGGAGCTGAACCTCGGGGGGCATGGTCATGGACAGGCCCTGAGGGTATAAGAGGTCAGAGGTCAGCCCCTCGGGCTCTAACCACACCTGATGACTTCGACCTGAAAAACGCAGCACTTTCGACTCGATGGAAGGACAGTATCTGCCAGAGAAACACACAGAGTGACCCCTAAAATCTCAACATCTGGTTTACGTCTGTATGTGTGTGTGTGTGTGTGTGTGTGTGTGTGTACCTGGGGCCTTTGGTGTCTTGCTGTATGTGGCAGTTAAGATGAAGACTCTCCCTCACAATCTTCTCCACACCAGGAGTGGTTCTGGTCAGGTAGCAAGGCAGCTGCTCCTCTGGCTGCACGGTGTTCAAAACAAAAACCCTCAGAATAAGAATCACCACTGATAAGAAGAAATATTTATCAACACAACACCAGCAATGAAACTTTAATTCAAAATCCTGGCATTCCTGAAGGCTCTGCGTGTGATAGTAAAGCTGACCTTGCAGCGTGTTTGTGTGTTCATGAAGCTAAACGGTGTCGGACAGCTGTCAGGAGGGTGCAGTTCGGCCAGGGACAGGTCCACCGAGTCCTTCAGGATCCTCGGGGGGGTCCCGGTCCTCAGCCTGCCGACCTTCAGGCCCAGCCTCTCCCTCAGGGTGTGTGACAGCCCCGCGCTCGACGGAGCGTCGCCGATCCGCCCCCCGGGGGACGTGGTCTGGCCCATGAAGAGGGAGCCGGACAAGAAAGTACCGGTGGTGAGAACCACGGAGGCTGCTGAGATCGACTGGCCGCTGTTGGCTGGTATGAGGACYAAAGCAAAGAAGCATAAAAGTAATTTTAAATTAAGACAATTATTATTATTTTTTGTTTAAAAAGTCAGAACGCGTGAGATGTTTTGCGTTTATTAAACAAATACTTTTAATCACAGGATGTACATCTATGACAGAATGCCCAGCTAAGGATTGTTTCCACAGCCTACTCACGTTAGAAAACAAAAACAGTCGTAATTCTGTCAATTTTAAATATATTGAGCTACAACTTGGTGTGGTTGTGGCTGAGAGTAATTTACGACACAAACTCTAACTTACTGCACAAGATGTTTGCATAAATTTTTATCATTAACTCTTAACGTCAACCCTGTTTGCAGAACATTTYAATGGATCCCCGATTAGTTGTAACATTTGACTTTTTTTGATAAACATTTGTTTTAACTGTAAAATAAAGACTGTAAAAATATTGTAGGCTGTTTAGTTTTGTACATTTTTAAAAATATATTTAGGAGGACAACAGAACTGCTTCATGGAAGAAGAACCTCAGCTTAGCCTGTTAGCCTTCAGGCTAGCACTGACGCTATATTGCCTTATATGTATTAGCTCGATGCTAGTGCGACAAACAAGCTAAACTGTTGTCCTCCATCCATATTTTCAGTTACAGGCTGAGTCATTTCTACCTTCTCCTCTCTGTCAACGCT
>NW_013953236.1:120429-126444 GCF_001266775.1 Austrofundulus limnaeus
GTCTTGAAAAAACTGGTATCGGGACACCCCTACTAGTAATATATTTACTGAGAAAAATGTTGACGTGCTCAATACTTATTTTACCTGCTGTATGTATTGTATAATGACAGATTAAGAACTGTTTAAAGCTTTCACCAAAGTCTGTGAATTTCGGCCATTTTCTGATGCTCACCCAAGCGTATCCCAGAGACCCTGTGGGGTCCCGGCTCGTCTGGATTTGGATCCGTTAACAGCAGCTCCTCCACTGAGCCCTCCAACACCGTCAGCCTGGGAGTGGACAGCAGCTCTGACTGTACAAAGAYCAGCGTTCAAAGACGTTTCACCTTTTTCACAGATTTGAAATCATAAGTGTCTATGTTTGCGTGATACCTGGATGAAATCCCGGTAGAGCTGGCGGTCCAGTTGGGCTCTTGGCCCCCACACGGCGGGCCCTTTTCTACGATTCAGGATGGAGAAATGAATCCCAGCCCAGTCTCCAGCTCGACCGCACAGCCCATCCAGAGCATCTACCTCCCTCACAAGGTGACCCTTCCCTATTCCTCCCAGAGATGGGTTACAGGACAGGGCGCCTGTCGGAGGACGGAGAGGAACGAATCGGACCAACTTTCAGAAYTACTTTTTAATCAAAGCCATTCTACTCACCCACGGTGTGTATTTTCTGAGTAACCAGGAGCGTGTCCACTCCCACCCTGGCTGCTGCAGCCGCRGCCTCAGTCCCCGCATGACCCCCACCCACCACGATGACATCGTAGCGCTGCCTGCTGAGGTGACCCACGTTCCTGGAGACCAGAAGCTGGAAACTCTGTGCAGGCAGGAGCTTCTTTGTCAACATGTGAGACGCACGCCTGTCAAAAGTTCAAGTGTTCATGAGATTTCACAAGCAGACAAGCTTTAAAGAAACACTGTCTAAAATATGGTGCACAAAGGATGTGTTGAGGATGATGCTCAGCCTCTARTACACCTATTTTTTGCTCTTTATTTGACTGAGTTTTAACTATTTTTTAACAYGTTGGCCATGGTGACCATCTTAAACTGGATTAAGTCCAACAGGTAAATCACTTGCATTTATCCAACTACTGCTCACTTTCTGGGAATTTCATTAAAATCCATCCAGAGGTTCACAAGATATTTTGCAAACAGACAGGGATAACTCTAACGGCAAAGTTTTAAACACAGATTTTGGTGCGATCAGTTAGAGCTGCTGTTCAGTTGTACATAAAAGGATTAGTTTCTGAGAGTTTCATTAAACTCCGTCCTGTGTTTCATGAGAAATTCTGCGAACAAACACGAMCTAACACGCACACAGAATCAGACATTTATGGTGTAAATGCGATAAAATTTCAAGTACTTACAGTTACTCTAGTAGAAGATAAATATAGTACTTTGTGTACTTTCCAGATTAATGGCAACAGATACTAAGACTCAGGTAAGTGAAGGTTCCCTATAAACTAATTTTATTATAAACTAATGTTCTTTATGGGGGCCGCCATGTTGCTTGTAGACCAGAAACCTTCTTCTTCTTCTATTAGTTTTTATTTAGCGGTTGGCAAACAACTTCAGATGCATTACTGCCACCTTCTGAATTGGAGTATGGATCAGAATCTGATTCCAATCCTTATACTGTATTATCATACATACTTACATAGCTAAACATAATAAAAAAAACTAATTTCTCTTTAAAAATTCCCTTTCATTTTAATCTATTTTTATTTATATCTAATTTTCTAACTTATTGCTGTCTTTCTTCTGTATATTTACATGWTCTACATTTTCAATTTGTCCACATCACATAATCTTGTTTCATGTTTTTTTTCCATTATTTTTAGTCTACTATTTAAACACGTATGTCCAAATCTCATTCTTGAAATAATATCCTCTTCTTTTTTATTCCTATAACATTCAGAATTGTTTTTTTCCCCCCCTCAAACTTTATTTGAAGACCAGAGTACCAGATTCGTAATACATAGTGTACAGGCGCACTAACATTTATTTTGTCTGTTTTGTGTCAAGTGAGTGAAAGTAAAAATTAAACTTAAAAGTAGATGTGACACAGATACGAAAAAGTGGAATTAAATAATTATTAAGACGGTACATTATAAACAGTGTTGTTTATTTGTGTGGCGAGCTGCCACGTGTATAGCAGAATCCGCAATARCTTGTTTATGTCATCTGCTTTAATCAAATTTTGATTTATTGGTTTGTTATTCCACGCACGCGCGCTCACTGGTTAGTGAAATACGCACGTGAACGCCCCCTCTTTCAGCCGGTGTTGTGCCGAAAAAAGAACCCCTGCTAAGAAAAAAAAGGAAAGAAAGAAAGAAAAACCTCACCGTGGGAAGCGCTTAAATTATGTTTAAAAAATCAAGATGCAAACTGACTGACGGCTTTCAAATTCCTTTAGGACGAGATTTTAAAATTTGTTTTAATGATGCTGCCATAATATTAACCCCGTTGTTTTTTTTTAACCAAAAAATGTACATTATTGTTCACTATCAGTTACCTGATTATTTTCATAAAAACATTTCAAGAAAAACAGAAATACATTTATTTATTTGTGCATGATCTCCCTCAGACGCACTTAGCGTGGCCGGGGTGCTTTTTTCAACACAACACCGGTTACAGTCAGCAGCGCGCGGATTGTCAAGTGAACCTACCGAAAGGTGGAGTTGACCGACCGCAGCAGGTTTTCAGAGAGAAACCTGAAAATTCTCAGCCTCCTTAAAGCAACCACTGACAATAACGCCGAGTCCTTAATTCATTTACAGAAGAGCCAGCGGCGCCGGAGTTAAGACGACAAGACAGAGAGGGGAACAGTAAAACCCAGAGGGAAAAGCGCCCGAAGTGAGCTTCAGGATCAAGAGCTACCGCTAACTTAGCCAGTTATTGCTAAATAATTACACGGAAACTGATATTCCGTAATTTGTTGGTCTCTTTGACATAAATTGTGTAGTAACGAAGTAGGTGGTTTTGGGGGAAATTTGTTAACTTCTTTGTTACATTTAATTTAATTATCGAAGGGTTTTTGCCTCAACATTTTAGGCCACAGGCGAGAGTAGCCGGTCTTTTTTGAGGTTACACCGGCGCTGGTCTGGTGCTGCTGCTAAAGATAGTTGTTCAGCTTCTTCTCGAGAGGTATCAATTTTAATAAGTTAGATCAAATTTGGTACTTTCTAAGCCTTCGCAATGCTGAAACCCCAGCAGCAACCCGGCTCTGGCGGGAGAAAAACGTCAAACGGAACATCAGGCCCGGGCGGCATGTCTTCCCCAGTCAGCGGCAGTCGGACACCGGGTGGAAGGTAAGCGAGACGGGGTTGTCTTAGTAGGGCAGTCCGGGGCTTGTCTTGTGTTTGTCAGGCCTACCGGTTAAAGCGCTACGCTCTCAGTGGGCGTGACTTAGCTTATGTTTTAGCCAATGAGATATATTTATTCTTGATGGACAGTAAAAGTGGACCAATAAAAATGRTCGGTTTGTTTTGTCAATACAGAGGGACGGGTCTAAATAGGTGAAAACAATAAAGCAGCAAAGCGTAAAGGAGATATAAAGTTTTATCAGGCCTGTCAATGCTAAATCTCCGAATGTACGTATCTCTTGTTATAAATGCGTGATGGCGACATTTTCGTAGTAAAGAAGGTCGTTTCATGCTATATTTTTAGCTGTGTGTAAAACCTCTTTATTGCGTCGTCTTTGTTTTGTAACCCTGGCTATGAATGTTACAGCGTTACAGATGGACATCAGGATTCTTTGTTGAATGTTGATTTAATATCARTGAATGGTCTTCTTGAGTGTTTGATTTAAATGAGCCAAATGTATTTATATTCAATACGAAAAATATACATAAACAGTTCTCTTTTATCTTACCAGAAATCGACCTTCTGCAAAACCCTCTTTCCAGTCATCCCCTGTGAGTATCCTGAACCAGAAATATTTATAAAGAAACCCCCATATAGTTTTAATTTTGTAAATTAGATTTAAAAAGTTGTAAAATATGCACTTATATTATGTAACACGGAGAAAAAACGGTGAAAACACCATATTTTTATATAAACTTGATCTGTATAGAGTCTTAAGTTTCAAACACATTTTTACCACAGTTGGAAACTATTTCTCAAAACTTATTTTCCTAACAGATTGGGCCTTTTTTACATTTGTATTTATTTGTCTTTGTATTCTGTTTCTACGAATCTTTGTCTTGATAAATTCTTATGTATTTTCCCATCTATAGGTGTTTGAGGGTGTGTACAACAATGCCAGAATGCTTCATTTCCTCACAGCTGTTGTGGTAAGACATTTGGCTCATTTCTAATGTTCTTCTCAGATCATGAAAATTGTTCTAGAAGAATGATTATTTTCAACATCTCCTTTGTTACAATAATCATCTTATCTACATCTCAATTTCTCCTTTTGTTTGGTGTATTTTGCAAAATCCTACTTTTCAAAGTATTTTTAGCATCAACACCTCAAAAAGCTAAAAGTACAGCTACAATATAGCTTTAAAGTGTCAAATTTTTAAATATAGATAACATTGTTTATTTATTTTTGTAAATTAATACAAGTAAAACATTTTTGCAGGGATCCACTTGTGACATTAGAGTGAAGAATGGCAATGTGTTTGAAGGCATATTTAAGACACTCAGTTCTCGGGTAAGAAACTCATCTTCCTCACTCAAATTATTGAAGTACTGGAAATTACATCACTCCTACAGTTCTGTCTTTTATTTTTTAAAGTGTGAATTAGCTGTGGATGCTGTACATAAACGCAGCGAGGAAGAGGGATCGACATCAGTTCCACCTCGGAGGGAGGACATTACAGACACCATGATCTTCAGCCCATCTGATCTGGTTACAATGATCTGCAGGGACGTCGACCTCAGCTTTGCCACTAGAGGTACGAACACGTGTTTACTCAGACTGAAGAATGTCTGCTGAAACATAAACCTTAGACATTTTCTCACATTTTAATGTTTGATAACTTCAGGTTAAACTATTGGATTGTGCAAAGGCTTAACGCAGTTTGAGTCATGTTAAATGATTTATCAAATATTGTAAGTTATGATACACGATGTAATATTTAAC
Organism: Austrofundulus limnaeus; assembly: GCF_001266775.1. NCBI lineage: Eukaryota > Metazoa > Chordata > Actinopteri > Cyprinodontiformes > Rivulidae > Austrofundulus > Austrofundulus limnaeus. The sequence goes on from NW_013953236.1 coordinate 125,504, forward strand.
TAAATGTATCCAAAGTCTCATCTTCAGCAAAAGTTTTAATACATGTTTAAAATACAGATGGACATACACAGATTTTATTTAGAGGATGGTTGTGTGACATCATTGGTTCTGAGTTCCTGGGACGTGCGAGAGCAGATGACCTGTTACTGATAGCACTGCTCTTCCTACACATAATGAAAACACTTGTCTTGAATTTAGGGTTAAATAACAAATAATTGTATATAGATCAGTGTTTAATTAAGGCAAAGAAATAACTATGTATCTAGTAACTTTAATTATAGGTTAAAGCAGTTGCCGCAACAGTTTCAACTTGAAGTCGTGTTGGTATTAAAAAACATTGGGATGGTATTAAAAAGGCATTAAAAGGTATTAAGTTTAACTTCAGAATTTCTGTATATACCCTGTCCTTCATAAATCTTGTAGTAAGAGAAGATGAAGATGTCTTCTCTTTTTCTGAAATATGGTTGAAATAAACTGTCTGACTCACCTAGGAGCTGCTAAAATGAAAAGTTTTATCTTTTTGTGCTTAACCATTTTTCCTGTGTTTGTGTTTAGACTCTTTTACAGACACAGCCATCAGCTCCAGCCGCATCAACGGAGAACATAAGGAGAAGGTTTTACAGAAATGGGAAGGAGGAGACAGCAATGGAGAAAGTTATGATCTTGACAATGATGCAGTAAGTTGTTTTTTCCTTTGATTAGCAGAGTGAGAGCCCTTATGGGGAAGTTGTTGAAAAAATGTTTATAAAAGGTTTTTCATGCATATAAGAATCAGTCAGGTTCACAGTAGGGTTGGGCAATAGTGGCAAAAAAATTCACGATTAATTGTGGTATTTAGCCAATAACGATTAATTTGACGTTTAACCCCCTGGAGTCCCTGGACACCCTTATGTCCTAGTCACATGACCATTTTATAGGGAGAAAAATGGCTCTTCGTAAAA
>NW_013953236.1:127444-129723 GCF_001266775.1 Austrofundulus limnaeus
ATTTATTTATTTATTTATTTATTTATTTTATGATTAATTGCACACAATACGATTATGCCCAACCCTGGTGCACAGCAGGTAATCCTCTTGGTAATCTAGCAAACTAAATGTCCAACTTCCTGAAAATATACTTGATACTGTTATCCAGAAACCTAGTGAAGATGAGGTATTTTATTTATATATATGAGATGTGCGCAACCTCAGGCTGTTGACTCCCGTCTAGCTAAATGCCAGGTTGATGTTTTGTATGTAAAACAATTTTGTGAGCATCAGACACTTTTCTGATGTGTACAAAATATTATCACATGAGCCCCAAAATTGTTTCAGTACTTTTTGTGCAAACTAGATAATTTCTGTCAAAAAAAAAAAAAAAAAACGGAAACAAAACCATTTGGAATATTTTTTCACCWATGTCATAAATGGGTGCAAAACTGTTTTCAGTCAGACAGTGTTTACTTTATTACCTACATGTTTTTATTTAACTGTTCTGCTGGTAAATTTATTATCTCAATAATCCTTTCATTTGTCTTCTTAGTCCAACGGCTGGGATGCCAATGAGATGTTCCGCTTCAATGAAGTTAAATATGGAGTCACGTCCACGTATGATTCCAGCCTCTCAATGTATACGTAAGTTTACCATAAACTCAAACCTTGTCCTGCTGAGTAATTATTGCTGTGTGTGACTGCTTTCTTTCTTTTAAATGCTGTCCAGTGTAACCCTTTATTGACTCAAAAGTTGTATTTTACTAAAGATGCTCTGATTCTACCCCAAACAAAGTCATCTGCATTCAAGATTATCTGCTGTCTTACCATTGCTAAGTGAAAAGTTGCTATTTGCTGTTCTAAAAATTACTAGATGACATCATTATCTAATTTGCATTCTGGTCATTTCAATATAATTGTGATCTATTGTGAGTGAAAAGCTCTCAATGTGTAGAACTACATTTGAACTTAWTATAATTAATTGACTTTAATTCCTAGAACCACATAATCACAACATTTATTTTTCCTGTAATTTCAATCTAAAAAAATAAGATTTAAATTTATATTTAGGCTCCAAGGATGGAAATTAGATTATAACCCAGAACAGTGCATCTTCAGTACATTAATGCTGATATTCTATCCATGGTTCCTAACAGATCAAGAACAAACAAACCACTGTTTTGTGTGGTGGAATTACTCTACATTAAACCCTCCTGCTTTATATAAGCTTGGAACTGGAAGTGTCTTTATGAAATACTCAAACAGAGCTATTTGTGTTGTTTTATTTTGTTTTTGTTGCCTTATTTTTAGCATTTATTTTTCTTGGAGCCAACAAAAAAAAAAAATCACTGTAAAATATTTTGAATTTATGCCATTACTAGGGGTGCACCAAAATATCATTTTACATCAGAATCGTCATTCTCATTTACAAAGATTCAGAATRGATTTAAAATTCAATTCAATRTATTGTCATTATACTGAAACAGGGTTGTACAGTGCAACAAAATGCTTTTAAGCTAGATCTCCAGTGCYGTAACAAAGGACATAGTGCAGACAAGACAAGACATAARGTGCATAAACATTAAACACAAACATTAAATACACAATCGTGTGTATGAAGTGAACTAGGTGTAGACAACGGACAGTCTCTGATTGTTCAGGTTGTGGCTGGAGCGGCTGGGGTCACCAGTTTAACAGCACGGGGAAAGAAGCTGTTCTTGAGTCTGGTGGTTCTGGCTCTGATGATCCTGTACCTTCTTCCAGATGGCAGGGGTTGAAACAGGAAGTYGCTGGGGTGGGTGGGGTCAGAGGAGATACTGACGGCTTTCTTCACACATCTCTTGTTGTAGAGGTCCTGCATTAAAATGTCCCAAAATCAAATTTTAAATATAAAAGAAAATATTAAAGAAAGAAAGAAAATCCAAAGGTTGTCAACCTCCATTTTGTAACCACTTGAGACGTCCTGACGTCACATGGAGCCAGATCTGTATGCATGTGCAGAAAGCACCCACACAAAGAGGAAACTACAAAACTGGAGGAAAGAGAGATTCAACTGACCGTTTTTATTGAATGCAAAGATTTGGGCTCATTTTGTTTTTAACTGATCGAGTCTGAGTTTGACCTGAGCTTCACTGTGTGCAAAATTTGCTAAATGAAGATGAAGCACTTTAGGAACACGACAAATGGGCTCACATTGAGTTTTGAATGTAAAATCGATTTTGAATCGAATCGTGAGGTTGTAAAAGATTCCCACCCCTAGCCAAAACCAACTTGTCAGGTGAATGTGGAGTTGGTCT
>NW_013953237.1:0-2426 GCF_001266775.1 Austrofundulus limnaeus
GTCTCCAAACTGATATCATCTACCTGCTGCAGGTAAGACACTGACTGTCCAAACTGATATCATCTACCTGCTGCAGGTAATACACTGACTGTCCAAACTGATATCATCTATCTGCTGCAGGTAAGACACTGACTGTCCAAACTGATATCATCTATCTGCGGNAACTGATATCTATCTGCTGCAGGTAAGACACTGACTGTCCAAACTGATATCATCTATCTGCTGCAGGTAAGACACTGACTGTCCAAACTGATATCATCTATCTGCTGCAGGTAAGACACTGACTGTCCAAACTGATATCATCTATCTGCTGCAGGTAAGACACTGACTGTCCAAACTGATATCATCTATCTGCTGCAGGTAAGACACTGACTGTCCAAACTGATATCATCTATCTGCGGCAGGTAAGACACTGACTGTCTCCAAACTGATATCATCTACCTGCTGCAGGTAAGACACTGACTGTCTCCAAACTGATATCATCTATCTGCTGCAGGTAAGACACTGTCTCCAAACTGATATCATCTATCTGCTGCAGGTAAGACACTGTCTCCAAACTGATATCATCTATCTGCTGCAGGTAAGACACTGACTGTCTCCAAACTGATATCATCTATCTGCTGCAGGTAAGACACTGACTGTCTCCAAACTGATATCATCTATCTGCTGCAGGTAAGACACTGACTGTCTTCAAACTGAAATAATCTACCTGCTGCAGGTAAGACACTGACTGTACAGGAGCAGTTTGTGGTGTTGTATTTCAGACTTTATTGAACCTGTCAGATGATGTAATGCAGTCGTCTTGCATAGGTTACACACTATGCAAAGAAAAAGCAGCAACTATTTGTTGAGATGATGAAAAGGAACAAAAGGAGCCGACAGACGGAGACGTGAACGGCCTCCAGGRTCAGAGAGGATCCACCAGTGGGACGTCCCGGTGTCTCGGTCAGGTCCAGACTCTGGATCCTGACTGAGGACAGAACCGTTCCTGAAAGCTTTAATCTGAGTCAGATTAATCTGCTGCTCTGAAAGTGGGCGGAGCCTCAGGAGAACTTTTAAAAAGTCCAATTCTGGTGATTACATCACCTGAAATACATAAAATCTGTTTTAATATCTGGTTTGATGATTTATTTTCATTGATCTAAAAAGGTTAAAAACCTCCACAAAGCTGAGTCAGCAGGTTCAGGTTATTGTTTGATTCTGATTAATTTCTTGTTCAAACCAGTTATTAACAGGTTAACTGGTTTCACAGGTTGCATCATGGTCTGCAGAGAAGCAGAGCTGAAATCCTGGCAGTTGGAAGCTGAGACCAGATTAAAAAAGACGTTAGTCTGGAATTAAAAATCTGAAATTAAACCTTCTGTTGGTCCCTCTGACTCTTCTCTTTTTATCGTTAATCTGAAGAAAACCTGTTTTCTTACGTGAACTCAATAAAAACAGGTGATTTTAAAAAACATCAGATTTACTGCAACGTGAAGCTTTTAGTTTTAAACGGATCGTCCTCGGTTGATGTCACAATCTGAGGCTTTTACTGTGAAAATCCACAGGAAGTTTATTGTGCTTCAGTCATTTTATAAGTTTCTTCAATCTAGATCRTTTAAAATGTTTTTTTTAACAAAAAGGTTTCTGCAGAACAGAAAGAGATCTGGGCTTTTCAAAATAAAAGCCATGTTTAACCAGCATCCTCACAAATTAATCCTGTTTAGTAAAATATTCCCTAAAATGACTTCATTCACATTAATTAATATTTTATGTTTTAAATTCAGCAAATTTATATAATTTTTAAATCCTCAAAGATAAAATTTGTTTTTTACACTTTTTACTGTAAAAAGTGTAAAAAACACTTCAGTGAATAATTTCTGCATGAATATAATGATGTAGTAGGAGGGGCTTACAGGTGAGCACAGCTGCAGGTATGACATCACTGCGAGCTGATTGGTCCAAATCTTAAACCAATATGGACTCTTTGGTTGAAAATCCTGTTTTCATGTAATAAATCTATAACTGAATGGAGAAACCACATCTTTGTGTTGAATCTGTCAAATCTGATCCACAGATTACAGATGATTTATTATAATCTGGAAAACTGCAGCAGATCTTTAGACGTTCATGTTTTAAGTTACATTTAATGTTTATTTGTTTATTGCTCTGAATAAATTAAATGTGAGAGAATCAATAAGATGTTTGAAATCAGCCTGATTCAGATGAATTTGTGACTTTTAGACTGAAATCCTGAAGATGTTTATGTGGGCCGTTTGTAAAGTTACAGTCAGAAATTACCACAAACATTTTTATTTTATTTAACCTTTTATAAGAAAAAAAAGAACAGATTTATTTTTCAAAGTCAGTTTTTCACCATATGATTCATACATTTATAAATGTCAGTTTATAAACTAAATATTAACTTAAATATTTAGCTAAATATT
>NW_013953237.1:2539-3801 GCF_001266775.1 Austrofundulus limnaeus
AATATTTAGCTAAATATTTAAGTTAAATATTTAGTTTATAAACTGACATTTATTAATGTATGAATCATATGGTGAAAAACTGACTTTGAAAAATAAATCTGTTCTTTTTTTTCTTATAAAAGACTAAATAAAACAAAAATATTGGTGGTAATTTTTGACTGTGTAACTTTACAAACAGCAGCCCACAGTTTACCATGTGAAGATGTTGGAAACATCCACCAGTAGGTGGCGCTGCAGCAGGAGGTTGAAGAGAAAAACAATCATCTGATTCTGGACTTTTCCCTGTTTTCTGTCTGAAGTTTAGACTATTATCAGGTCCTAAAAGAACTGAAGGCGTTTCTGTCCTGCAGAGACCTGGCCAACATGTTGCAGTGGGGCTAAGGTCTACAGAGGACCCACTGAGTGCCTCCACAGATCCAGAAACCTGTCCAAACAGAACCGGCCTCTGCTCGCAGGAGGACTGAGCCGGATCCCGTCCCTGTGTTCAGTCAGTCCCCCTCGGTCCATCGGACAGAAACGTGACGGACAGCAGAGCTGCGAGCTGACAAACTGGACCCTTTGGTCCCAAAGGAAGCGGCAGGGTTTGAGCTTCTCGGCTCCTGTTCTGTGAGTCTCATTAAAGTCCGGTTTGTCTGCAGAGACCGGCTGAACAGAAACCCTGACAAAGCAACAGTGAAACTCTTTTCACACAGAATCACGTCTGAATCTCAGGATGTTTGAATAAAAATGGGTCATTTGCCTCAGTAACCAATCAGTCAGCAGACTGCGCTCCGATGCTTGGAGCGGCAGCAGAATCTCAGAGCTGAGGCGCTTAATGAGTTGGTTAATTAAATCTGGCCGTAGATCCTGGAGCGGCTGATTCAAGCAGCACCGTTTGGTATTTCAGAGTCTGGACTCGTGGTCATTTAACGGTTTCTGAAGCTTCGGGATGCTCTGCAGCTGCGTCATCAACCGGGACATCCGGGACCATTTTAGGGACAAAAGATTTATTGCAGARTTTTAGGGCAGGAGTTGAGCTGCACGCTGTTAGCTTTTGGTTGACATGGAGTTCCAGTCAGAAGTTTCATCCTCTCATCACAACATGAACGTCTGAATTTATTACAACCAGATTGTGTTCTCCTCAGGATGAAAAGACTCTAGAGTGTTCAAAAACTAAGTTTGAATTTTCTATGAAAAGTCAGCATGAGGCAGAGTACTTAAAGAATGCTGAATCACTGCAGAACATCTGCTGAATCACTGCAGAACATCTGCTGAATCACTGC
>NW_013953237.1:4671-9695 GCF_001266775.1 Austrofundulus limnaeus
ATCACTGCTGAATCACTGCTGAATCACTGCAGAACATCTGCTGAATCACTGCAGAACATCTGCTGAATCACTGCAGAACATCTGCTGAATCACTGCAGAACATCTGCTGAATCACTGCTGAACATCTGCTGAATCACTGCTGAACATCTGCTGAATCACTGCAGAACATCTGCTGAATCACTGCTGAACATCTGCTAAATCACTGCAGAACATCTGCTGAATCACTGCTGAATCACTGCAGGACATCTGCTGAATCACTGCTGAATCACTGCAGAACATCTACTGAATCACTGCTGAATCACTGCAGAACATCTGCTGAATCACTGCTGAATCACTGCTGAATCACTGCAGAACATCTGCTGAATCACTGCAGAACATCTGCTGAATCACTGCTGAATCACTGCAGAACATCTGCTGAATCACTGCTGAATCACTGCAGAACATCTGCTGAATCACTGCAGAACATCTGCTGAATCACTGCTGAATCACTGCAGAACATCTGCTGAATCACTGCTGAATCACTGCAGGACATCTACTGAATCACTGCAGAACATCTGCTGAATCACTGCTGAATCACTGCAGAACATCTACTGAATCACTGCTGAATCACTGCAGAACATCTGCTGAATCACTGCTGAATCACTGCAGAACATCTACTGAATCACTGCAGAACATCTACTGAATAGATTAATAATCACTTCTGAAGAAAGTGAAATTGAGTTAAATGCAGAAGAGAAGCTAAAATTAGAAGTGTTGAAAAGCTAGCACTGCTGAAGCTGAAATTAGCCCCAGGGCTTGTTCCCAGTGGGACAGGTGCAGGTAAAACCTCTAAAGAGGCCTTCCTGATCAGGTGGACCACTTCAACKGACTCCTTTAGAGGAGCTTAAGTTYCYCCAGCTGGGACAAAAACCTCATCGACCCAYGGGTGGCATTTCACCTGATCCTGGTTCAGAACCACGGCCTCAGGCTTAAAGGAGCTGACTGGTACCCAGGACAGGCTAAAGGTGACCAGACCCTGAGGTTCTTAGACCTGACCCCTSTTCATTGAAACTAAAGAAATGAGGTGTTTGAACATGTAAATCAGAGAAATCTTCATTAAATTCAAACTTGTTTTTAAAAATAGAATCTTTCATCTAAATGGCTCAAACCATTAAATTAGACGTTGATGTTGATGAAGACGATGGAGACTCCTGTCTGTCACTGAAACTGGAGGCACTTTAGTCAATTCTGTAACAAGACGGGATTCAAGGCACCAGAAAATCTTTTTAGAAATATATCCAAGTTAAAGATTAATCTGCTTCTCTTCTTCAGACTCTTTAAAGCAAAAAGAAAAAGTGGGTCACAAAGCACATCAGATGCTCTCATGCATTCCATCGTCAAGCTTTGAAGCTCCAAAGGAAAAACAGAAATTTAAAAAAAGGAGGATGAAATTCTTAAATGTAATCTTTTAAAGAGATTCGTCTCTTCTGTTTTCAGCTAGCTCCCTCATGCACGTTTTCCTGTGGAAAGCCTGACAACAAGAATCATCATCATCATCATCCTCTAAAGGTCCCTCCACAACTGCAAGCATTTTAATACTGATGTCATGCACTGAGTATAAGTGGATCAGAGCTGTTTAGGCCGTAATGCTGAAGGATCTGACATGCCGCGATCTTCCTCTCCCCGAAACATTCAACACATTAACGCTCCGAATCAGCCACGAACAGCCAGAGCACTTCTGGTGGGACCGGGCGATCCAGGAGGAGACGGGAGGCGGGGGTCAGAGGACACAGAGTGGAGAAGATGGGATGAGGTAACGTTGTGTTCATGCTGATAGAAGAGGAAAAGTCTCCACATGCTTCGATATAAAGGAGCGTTGCATGGCATCAGACAGAAAAGCTCCAGCAGCAGATCGTCCTCCGTCATCCGCCCACTTCCTGTTTGTTTCCCGTAAGGTGCCTGAAAAAGTTCCTCTGGACCAAAACCACAACTGTAATCCCCTCCAGAGGACCCGAGTCCTCGGACGGGTTTTTGTCCTTGGTTGATCCTGACGCTGGAGTCTGGCAGGTGTGAGCCGGATCTAAACTTCCCTTCTTACATCTTTTGATTCTCTACTTCCATTTCATCTGGTCAAACGTTGCATATGTGACTTTTCAAGTTGCTTTAATGCCTTTTGAAGATAATATAAGGTGCTTTTTGAGCAATATWTACCTAAATTCATGTCTCCAGATTTAACCTGGAGGTGAAGCAGTTCAAAGTTAGATCGTGTCAAAAACTCTGAGCTGGAAAACGATGATGGCAGTCAGTTTCTGGCAGCCTGAGCTGATCGGTGGTTTTTAATAAAGAGGCACTCCACAGTTTTACTGCTGCACCAAGAAAACAATCATATAAATCATAAAAATAAACAGAAAATTAATCATCTTCTTCCTGTCTTACTTTATATTCAAATAAAGATGAATTATTTAATCATAAAAGTGTTTTTGAACAAACACTGATNAACACTGATAGAATAACTTCAGTCTAGTTTTGGTGCTAGAGATTAACTTTAACGTTGCGTTTTTTTACATTTTTATAAAACTTTTTAAAACTTTTAAATAAATCTGTCAACAATTTTAAAAGTTTGTCAAACATCTGACAGTTTCAAAGTTTTAGGTTACAGAAAGTTTCTAAACTTCAGAATTGGGGTTCGTTCTGGATTTAAACCAGGTTTTGTTGAGTTGAATTAAACTGGATTCTAACTTTGTGTGTGTGTGTGTGGGGGGGGGGGTCGTCCGGGATCCCTGAACATGTGTCTGGACCCAGAACCTTTTCTTTTTTGACATATCTGACAAATAAACTATAAAGTTACTGGTTTACGAATTATGTTGTGATCATTAAGAAGTGGGTCAGAACAAAAACCAGGACTTGTCCTATTTCCAAAACCAGAACTTGTTGGATCTGAAGCTTAACTCCGGATCAAAAGAACTGAACTTGGTGTAAAACTGGTGGAGTGCCTCTTCAGTAACATGAAATGTGTTGGATCATTTCAGGGTTCAAGTCTTGACTTTATATTTTTATAAACTCTACAAACTGGATCCTGGTTTTATTGGGGGGGTTGTCCGGGATGCTAGAACTGATACTAGGTCCTAAAGCAGGTCCCGAAGCCCCTGAAGTCCATCTCTGCACTGAAACAATTCAGAAGTTAAACTGATGAACCCACTCTTAATTGGATGGAATGTAAAGTTAAATTTGAATATTTTCAACAGACCTGGTCAGAATAGTTTGGGGGTTTTGTGCTAAATCCTAAACCAGGACCTCCTGACACAGACCTGAAAGGTTTARCTTTTAAAATATGTAAACTACTCCTTTGATTTTTCTCAAATATCTGATTATTTGAGGGTTGAAATGATAAAATGTGGTAATTTTCGTTGAGCTGCCAACATCTGGTCATCTTTGCAAAACAAGGTTTTGTTTGTGCGTGGAAGTCTTTCGAAGAAGAAAGCAGAGAAGAGGAATAAAATGCACTGATGGAGATAAAGCATCCAGATTTCTACATATTTACAGGAGCAGGAGCTGCTTCACACGTCTGTCAGCAGCTTGGCCCGGTTCACGCAGTTCTGGCTCGGGGCCGTGCAGTTGGCAGTTCGAAGGTTGGCTTCCCTGAAGTTATCTATGCTGTTGTTCAAGTCCTCGTCTATCTCCATGTAYTCCGACTTGCTGACCGCCGAGGAGCTGCGGCGGCTCGAGTTGGTCTCCGACACCAAGTTCTGGTTGCTGATGTTGAGCAGCTGCGCCTGCTCCTCGCCCTCCGTCTCCCGGTGGTAGAAGTAGTTGAAGTTGGACACGATGACCGGCACCGGCAGCGCGATGGTCAGGACCCCGGCGATGGCGCACAGCGAGCCCACGATCTTTCCCCCGATGGTGACGGGACACATGTCCCCGTAGCCCACCGTGGTCATGGACACCACGGCCCACCAGAAAGCATCCGGGATGCTGGTGAAGAACGACTCCTTCTCCTCGGCTTCGGCGAAGTAGACGGCGCTGGAAAACAAAATGACGCCGATGAAGAGGAAGAAGATGAGCAGCCCCAGCTCCCTCATGCTGGCCTTCAGAGTCTGCCCCAGGATCTGGAGCCCTTTGGAGTGCCGGGACAGTTTGAAGATCCGGAACACCCTCACCAGACGGATTACCCTGAGTATCGCCAGGGAGGTGGCCTGCTCCCCACCTCCCCGGCCCTCCCTGCCCCCCTGGTCGTCGGCCAGCTCCGTGCCGAGGGTGATGAAGTACGGGATGATGGCCACGATGTCGATGGTGTTCATCATGTTCTTAAAGAAGGCCGCCTTGCTGGGGCAGGCGAAGAAGCGCACGATCARCTCGAAGGAGAACCAGATGATGCAGAGCGTCTCCACCACGAAGAACGGATCCGTCAGAACGTTGGCTTTGTAAAACACCGTGGTGTTCCCCACCACACGCATCCGGTCGTTGGGGTCCTCCTTCAGCTCCGGTAACGTCTCCAAACAAAAGATGACGATGGAAATAAGAATAACCATGACCGAGACGATGGCGATCCCTCGAGCAGGACCCGAACTCTCCGGGTGCTCGAACAGGAGCCAGATCTGCCGCTGGAACTCCTTCTCCGGCAGAGGCCGCTCCTCCTCCCGGATGAAACCCTCGTCCTCACGGAACTTCTCCATGGCCTCGGCGCCCAGCTCGTAGAACTTGATCTCCTCGGAGAACATGTCCAGCGGGACGTTGACCGGCCTCCGCAGACGGCCCCCCGACTGGTAGTAGTACAGGATGGCGTCGAAGCTGGGCCGGTTCCGGTCGAAGAAGTACTCGTTCCTCAGCGGGTCGAAGTAGCGCATGCGCTTCTTGGGGTTCCCGAGGAGCGTGTCAGGGAACTGGGCCAGGGTCTTCAGCTGGGTCTCGAAGCGCAGCCCCGAGATGTTGATGACCACGCGCTCGCAGCAGTCGTGGTCGTTGTGGTCGTCGTCGGGCGGGTAGGGGTCCTGCGGGTGTCCCGGCAGGGTGGAGGTGTCGTCCATGTTCTCCGTGGACACCACGGT
>NW_013953237.1:9801-11427 GCF_001266775.1 Austrofundulus limnaeus
CACAAAGAGGTTCTGCATCAGGACCTGTTCTGCATCAGGACCGGTTCTGCATCAGGACCGGTTCTGCATCAGGACCGGTTCTGCATCAGGACCGGTTCTGCATCAGGACCGGTTCCTCCTGCAGCGGCGGGATTTTACCGCAGTAAGTTTCAGCCCAACACTTCCCGTCCTACCTGAGCCTGATGTCCTCTCCCTCTGCGCACCTTCCTCCGCGCAGCGCGAGCTTTAATATCGCTTTACAGGAGCGGTGAAATATTAATGCAGCTCCTGGTCTCGGTCCACATCCTCCCGGTGTCGGCTTTCAGCGTCCATCCGAACCGGAGGAAGAGCAGAAAATCCCGACTGACAGCTTTCCAAATCATGCCGAGGAGGAAGAGGAGGAGGAAGATGAGGAGGATGAGGAGGGATGGGAGGACCGAGCCCTGCAGCATCAGCACAAAGCAGCAAAACAACAGGCGCAGATCCGAGCAGAACCGAACCGGTCCGCTAATTTGGAAGCATATTGCAGGATTTCATGAGGAGGGAAAGTGAGGAGGAGGAGGAGGAGGGAGGGCGCGAGGAGGAGGAAGAGGAGGAGGGAGGAGGAGGGGGGAGTTCGACGCAATGCAGACACACTGTACGGAACAGTTGGACCTACAGTACCGGCTGCGGGTCGAACCGGACCTCCTGTCAGAGGAGGGGAACTGTCTGCCCCGCCCCTCCGAACCAGGACCGGGTCTCCTCTGTGGGTCGGTCCGGTTCCGCTCTGCAGGTATCCACCAGATCAAAAGCAGCGATCCGAACCGAACCTCGTGTTTAACCCGAGAACAGTTTGTGACAGACTGCATGTAAATATCCCGCTGTTACCATGGCAACAGGAGGGCGGTCAGATCAATCGACCCGACAGAGATCAATGAGATTCATCAAAGATGCAGAAATATTTCTAATAACAACGTTCAAAATACTGAAAAACTACAAAACTGTCTGTTAGCAAAATATCCTGAAGCATGAGTTTAAACAAAGATCTCAGATTAATCACTGAAAGTGATTAACTGATTCAAGATGGCCGCCACGGCTGATGCGGCTCTGCTGACTCAGATCCAGAGCTGATGGTAGTAGCTGAGAGTCMTCCATCAGATTAACTGTCAGAGATTACTGAATGAAACTTTATCTGCTCAGATGGTCCAGAACTTTCAGTGTCCAAATAAATCAGTTTGTTCCAAACAACAGTTCACTTCAATCACATCCAGTTCACTTAACGAGTCTTAAAAATGTCAMCTTTAATTTAATTAAAACACAAAAACAGAAGCAACTTGTTATAAAGACAACAGGTTACAACAGATGAACAAACACTAAACAACTGTTACAGTTCTGATGTTTAAAACAGACTGAAATATGAAGTGTCTCCGGTGTAAACCTGATTCACTGTCTGAACGCTTTAATCCACATTAGAACTGGATTAAACACCTGATTCAGTTCTGGTGTCTGAAGAGTTTAATCTACATTAGAACTGGATTAAACACCTGATTCAGTTCTGGTGTCTGAACGGTTTAATCTACATTAGAACTGGATTAAACACCTGATTCAGTTCTGGTGTCTGAACGGTTTAATCTACATTAGAACTGGATTAAACACCTGATTCAGTTC
>NW_013953237.1:12347-14134 GCF_001266775.1 Austrofundulus limnaeus
TAATCTACATTAGAACTGGTTTAAACACCTGATTCAGTTCTGGTGTCTGAATGGTTTAATCTAGATTAGAACTGGTTTAAACACCTGATTCAGTTCTGGTGTCTGAATGGTTTAATCTAGATTAGAACTGGTTTAAACACCTGATTCAGTTCTGGATGCTGATTCTGATCTCAGTGAAATGTTTCTGTTCGACCAATCAGAACGCAGCCTGAGACTGCGATCATGTAATAAATGTGCTGAGTCAGCTGCTGGAGCCTGAGCAGGACGTCCTGGGTCCTGATGAAGGACGTCCTATATTTACATCAAAGTTTGGTCCGTTAAGGTCCGACAGCTGGCCCGGCTCCGGCTGCACATTCCCCCACACGTAGCTCACAGCCGGCCTCTCCTGAGAACAGCGGAGCGGTCAGCACCGTGACCTTTGACCTCGGGGTTTGGACCATGAGATGGTGAGCAGAGGTTCTGTTCTGACGGTCAGTTTATTCTTCTGGGTTGATCAGAGTCTCTGGTCCGTCTGATTGGTTGGTGGAAAGTCGGCGGTAACCTCCGGACCCGAGGGACGAGCTCAGCTGGACGACACACGCCGACACGTGAAGAGGAGCGTGAAAACCAGAGGAGGTGGCATCATGTAAACATCTGAGGACCTGAGCAGGAAACAGCTGAACACCATGACGTCATCTGCTCGCTGCGGTCACGTGGTGCGTTCAGGAACCCACCGTACAGAAGAGAAGCTGCTGCAGGGATCAGCCGGGTGTCGGGTTACAGACGCCTCGGAAGCTGAAGCAGCTTTAAAAGCWCTGGTTAAAGCAAACAGGAAGTCTAATCAGGAGGGAGCTGCTCAGCCAATCAGCTGCTGGCATTTCTGACGCTTCCTTGGATCAGACAAATCTGAAGGATCAACGTTTCAGAGTCACCTTGTTAGGAACATAAGAGGCAGAGCTGCTGAGACTTTACACCTCAGCTGCATGCTAACAGCTAGCTTACAGCTGCTAAACAGAGGAGAGGTCAGGAAGTTTTATTTATCAGACAAACATCTCAAGTCTTCTGTCCAACAGAGCTTCAGCTCCTCTGYTTGGTTTTACTCTGAGCTTTAGCTGTTTACGTGTGAAAACCTTYGGCTCATTCAGCTGCTGTTTGGTTTTCAGCAGATATTATCCTGACAGAAACTTTCAGCTCTCTTCTTCAGCTGCTAGTCTGCCTTTAGCRCATCTTCTGCTACTTTTACATGTTAGCTAGCCTTTAGCTACTTTTAGATTGCAGCTACAGTTTAGCTGTTTCACTCAGTTTCAGCTGTTATTCATTGTTCCTGAAAGAAATGACTGTCACCGCTGCTTTGTGGAGGTTAGTGTGGTGGCCCAGCAGGACCTGGCCCAGCAGGACCTGGTCCAACAGGACCTGGTCCAGCAGGACCTGGTCCAGCAGGACCTTCAGAAACCTAACCAGGTTCTTCTTTAGGTGGACATGGATCTGAGAACCATCAGCAGACTGAGACCTTTTAAAACACAGTCTGGTTCTGCAGGTTCTGAAAGTTCTGAAGGATCTGCAGTTTCTGAAGGTTCTGGTCCAGGAGGACAGGACCAGGTCCTGGTCCAGGAGGACAGGACCAGGTTCAGGTCCAGGAGGACAGGACTAGGTTCAGATTTAATTTTCCCATGAATAAATGTTTTTTCTGGAGCAGCTGATAGTTTCGGCTCGTGTTCGGCTCGTTGAAATGAAAGCAGGTTTTTATTTTAGCTGTTTTCAGTCGTTCACAGATGAAGGAGTGAAGCAGCAGCTGCAGGACCCCCCCC
>NW_013953237.1:19786-24359 GCF_001266775.1 Austrofundulus limnaeus
TTCTGGACCTTTGTGACCTCTGCTTCTGGACCTTTGTGACCTCTGCTTCTGGACCTTTGTGACCTCTGCTTCTGGACCTTTGTGACCTCTGCTCCTGGACCTTTGTGACCTCTGTTTCTGGACCTTTGTGACCTCTGATTCTGGACCTTTGTGACCTCTGCTCCTGGACCTTTGTGACCTCTGATTCTGGACCTTTGTGACCTCTGATTCTGGACCTTTGTGACCTCTGATTCTGGACCTTTGTGACCTCTGACTCTGGACCTCTGTTTCTGGACTTCTGTTTCTGGACCTCTGTTTCTGGACTTCTGTTTCTGGACTTCTGTTTCTGGACCTTTGTGACCTCTGATTCTGGACCTTTGTGACCTCTGCTCCTTGTTGTCTCACTGGTTCACCTGCTTCCCTGTCATCTACACACCTGGACTCTGTTTGGGTCCAGCTGACCTTCATTCCTTCGTCTCTCTTCTGTTAGTTTGAGTCAAACGATCTGTTTCCTCCACAATAAACCAACGTTTGTGTTTGTGAAGTTTAAATCGTTTGTTTTCAGCCTGCTGTGATTTACTTCGTGTTGTTTTTAGGGGAAAGGCCAAACAGCAGCAGGACTTCGCAGCCAACACGGCCTGCAGACTCAGAGCCGTGTTGCATGAATAAAACATGTGAGGAACATGAAGTGGTGCAGCAGGAGGAGTGGGTTCTGTTGGACACACTCAGATTCTGTTCCTCCTGAGCTCAGGCTGAAGATCAGTCAGATCAGATCCTGGCTGCAGGACCGAGCAGCAACATTCAGATTTTTGTTTTGATYTGTAGCTCCTCCTCCAGCTGAGTCCATTCACGTGCTGGTTTGATGAATCAACAGAAAAACACAACCATGGTGCAGAACTCCTACTTGGCTCACCTGGAACCGGACCAGATGATGTTCCCAGAACCTCTGCAGACCCATTCACCTGCTGAGTGCAAAATATTATCTAACAGAAGCCAACATTACTGTCAGCTAACCTGAGGAGACCCAGGTTCTCCCAGGAGATTCTCTGGGGAGAACCAGGGTCTCAGGTGTTCCACATCACTGATGATTCAGCTGCAGCAAACAGGGAACACCACAACAGGAAACAGGAAGGAGTGCACTGCCCATATTTGGTCAGTGACAGGAAGGAAGTTTGGTTTTCTGCAGGTTGGACCAAGAATCTGAAACCTTCATGTGTAGCTGGATGTTAGCCTCCATGCTAATCTAAAGCTAACACTCATTAGCATTAAACTTTCATGTGTTCAGCTGGATGTTAGCCTCCATGCTAATCTAAAGCTAACACTCATTAGCATTAAACTTTCATGTGTTCAGCTGGATGTTAGCCTCCATGCTAAGCTAAAGCTAACACTCATTAGCATTAAACCTTCTTGTGTTTAGCTGTATGTTAGCCTCCATGCTAAGCTAAAACTAACACTCAGCATTAGACCTTTGTGTTTAGCTAGATGTTAGCCTCCATGCTATGCTAAAGCTAACACTTGTTAGCATGAATTAAAATGAACAGTGTCTCTGCCTTCTCTTTTTCAAAATGAAAACTTAAAYATCTGTTTGATTTTTTAGCTSTCATGATACATTGCTGAAACCACACCTCCATACAGAAGCCCCGCCTCCACGCCCCTCCTCTTTGACAGGATGTCCATCACAGTGTAACACACCTTCTAGCCTGAAACAACTTATTCGCAGCAAGACAACAACATGAATCAGCAGGTGAAAACATTTATCTGAAGTTTTTCATGATTCTGATTTACATAAAGGGGCGGGGCTTAATTAACCCTGAACCACCTGGGGGTCTCTGGTCTTTTGTGGCTCTGGATGGTCCAGAACTGCGAAGATGACCCCGCCCCCACAGAGCAGGCAGAAGAAGAGCTCCTGGGCCTCAGACACAATGCATGATGGGAAACTGTCCTCAGAGCTGATGTGATGTCTCCAGACTTAGCTTCCATCAGCTCCAGGTGGTTCAACAATCAGACTAATGAACCAGTTCAAGTCTGAAAACCAGGTCTCCAAGTCCAGGCTCTGGACCCTGCAGGGACTTGTTGATCAACTGAAACAGTCACAAGAAAATAACGAGCGAAACGTTGGAACAGCTGAACTCCTGTGGTCCTGGTGGATCCTCTGCTGGAACTCTTCATTCAAATGAATCTGGTGTCAGCAGGTCCAGGATCTGCAGCTGGGACCGGTTTCTGCTCAGGTTATCAAACTGTGGGCGGAGCCAGAACAGAACCGTCGCACTGAACAGGGAATCCCAGCATGCATCTTGTTTCAGCTCTGCTATTTTTAGAAAAGCTCGTGGTCTTTCAGGGGGTCCTGGATTCTAGTTCTGCTGCAGGTTCTGATGGTTTCCATCCTGAGCCTGGGTCCGATCAGCAGACCGAGCCAGAACCAGCCGGTAACTGTGAGCGGGTCAGGCAGGACCAGAGGATGGTASGAGTCAGAATGTATGATGACAATAAATCCTCATTAAGAAGATTTGATCCTGAAACGTCTCAAACAGCTGAAGGATCAGCTAACTGCTAGTTAGCTTTAGCGACACTGAGGTGGTCGTAGCTGAGAGTCACACCACAGACTGAGCGTTCAGGTCCTGACTCACCTGACCCACAGGAGCTCCAGGTGATGTGACCACGCCCACACGGCTCAGATTAACTGCCGGCGGCCATCTTTAAAAGGACGGGAGCGGTGCTGGATTAGGGGCTTATCCTGGGTGAGAGAAGTCGACAAAGTGAAGATTAGTCGTCTAACAGCCTCTCTGACTCGTCACAGCTGAGCCTCAGCTGAACTCTTCACCTTCGGCTCATCTTCATCACATTGTTTCAGCTGAAAGACAGGAAGTGAGTCACAAACAGCCGAAACCAGAACCTTRGTCCTTCTGAGACCCGAGACAACCCGAGACTCGTTCTGCTATCAGACCTGCTGCGGGTCTGAAGATGAAGGAGCAAGGTGTTATCAGGTAGTTGCTGGAGCAGATGATGGTCAGTCAGAACAGTGAGTGAAGGCGGGGCTTCCGTACCACTTCCTGTCCTGAATATTCAATTATGTGATTTCAAATTTTGCATTTTGTAAASTGTCAATCAAATGGAGTTAATGTTTGAGGGTACCCCGAACAAGGTTATCATGCAGGACTCAAAGAATCAGAATACATAACGAGTCTTTAGTCTCAGTCTTTTGGTCTCTCGTCTCTGAGTCTTTTGGTCTCTCGGCTCTGAGACATTTGGTCTCTCGGCTCTGAGTCTTTTGGTCTCTCGTCTCTGAGTCTTTTGGTCTCTCGGCTCTGAGTCTTTTGGCTCTCGGCTCTGAGTCTTTTGGTCTCTGGGCTCTGAGTCTTTTGGTCTCTCGGCTCTGAGTCTTTTGGTCTCTGGGCTCTGAGTCTTTTGGTCTCTGGGCTCTGAGTCTTTTAGTCTCTCAGCTCTGAGTCTTTTAGTCTCTCAGCTCTGAGTCTTTTGGTCTCTCGGCTCCGAGTCATTAAGTTTGACTCAAAAACGTTTAAACATCAAACCAACTAAAGACAGGTGGACTGAATGAGGACAGACAAGTGAGACAAACTTCAGTTTGAACACATTTTATTTCTTCCTGAAACAGAAACCTGTTACTTCAGACAAAATTGGTTTTAATAAACGAGTCATCAGAGACAGAAAAGGCCACAGAAACGAGTCACAGTTCAGGAGCAGAAACAGCCTCTAACCTTTACATGTTTTAATATTTCCTGTCAGACGGACACAACGTCCACTTAAAGACATGGACAAGAGCCAGACTCTGGGTTTACAGATACTTACACAGATTATCACACACACACACACACACACACAAATACACACACACAACCACCACCAGCTTTATTTTGAAACTACCTTAGAGCTGTGTTCTGGCAGTGTTACTCTATAATCGTTGATGAACTTGTTTACATGTGAAGCTGCTGGATGATGTCATCATTTATTAAACGTTAAAACAGAATTCTGTCTTTAACTTTCTCCTCATTTTATGACTCTTCAAGTCATTTTTCTGATCATTCTCAGCAGTTTTTTCCTCTCAGAGTTTGTAAAGTTTGTTTTTTCTCTCAGGAAGACTTTCAGTACATTCATGAAACAAGCATGAAGTGATTGAAACATGAGATCAGATTTAAGGCACAATAAAGGTTTCTGTAACAGAAGAATCATGTTTGCTGCTGATGTTCTGCTTTTATTGCATCGGTTTCATGTTTCTGTCTGCTGGTTTCCTGYGACAAACTTTGTCTCGTCTCTGAGGACATTAGAGTCCATGTGTCTCTGGACCAGAACCAGTGCTGGACCAGTCCACACCTGAACCAGTTTTCCTCCATGCAAGAACAGCTAAGTCTTAATCACCATCTGCAGTCAATCATGATCGCTAACAGGAAGTTAAAAGGCCTCACCAAAATAAAAGACCTTCAATGACCTCCACCTGCACTTCTAACAGATTCAAGTAATTTTTAAACCGAAAAATGTAAAATAAAAATAAAACAAGCTGCTGATTATTCTGTTTGATCCAGAATCAGTCTGTTAGCTTCAAAAAGTGCTACGATTATTTGAAGACAAACGAAAAAGA
>NW_013953237.1:25146-26892 GCF_001266775.1 Austrofundulus limnaeus
GGGACAGGTAAACGTGCACGTCGGGGACAGGTAAACGTGCACGTCAAGGACAGGTAAGCGTGCACGTCGGGGCCAGGTAGGACAGGTAAACGTGCATGTCGGGGACAGGTAAGACAGGTAAACGTGCACGTCGGGGACAGGTAAACGTGCACGTCGGGGACAGGTAAACGTGCACGTCAAGGACAGGTAAACGTGCACATCTTGGGGACAGGTAAACGTGCACGTTGTTGGCAGGAATGTTGCAGTTTTTTACACAAACATATCAGAATTGTTTCAGTGATTCCAAAGATCCCAAATTAAAAGGACCGAGTTCAGAGGATGATGATGATGATGATGATGATGATGGTGATGATGGTGATGGTGATGATGAAGGTGAACTCTGAGGTAGATGTCAGTCAAACAGACTCTCAGATCTTCTGATCAGAAACAAACTTTCTGATCCTGAACAAAGAATCCAAAAACAGAAAAATGTTCAAACAGAGTTGAGCTGAAGGATTTCATGTCCTCAACCCGGACCGGACCGGACCGGACCGGACTGGACCGGTTCTCATGTCTCTACAGCAGCAGGAGCAACATCCAGGTGGACCCAGGAGTTCTGGGAGGTCCCTCAGGGTCTCGGCTCAGAAGATCTGAACCTGCAGACAGAAGCAGGRTGATGTCAGTTTTTAACCTTTATTTTGAAAGGAAACAGGAWGKTGKTTTTATTTACATCCTGAACTGGTTTCAGTTTCTCACAGGGTTCTGATGAAAACAACAGTTTTATGTTTTGGTTCTGTTTTCTGAAGTTCGGACTGTTTTGGAGTCGATGATGCGTTCAGGGAACGTAGGAAGTTTTAGTTCTGCAGCCTCAGACTGACGCTTCTGTTGTGTTGATGTTGTGACTCTGTTTCCATGGAGACCGGAGCTCAGCAGCTGCTGGTGGTCGGAGGTCCGGTGACTTTAAATACCGTGACCTTTGACCCGAACGAGCCGGTCCACATAGACCTGTTCCTGAAGCAGAGACTCAGACTGACCCGTTATTAATTATTAACCTGAGAGCAGCAGAGCCACCGGGCCGCTGCAGAGAGACTGAGGGCCACGGCTGGCCCCTGAGCCTCCACTTCTAAACTGCTTTATAAATAAAGTTTTTAATCCAGAGAACAGCTGCAGGTCTGAGACTGGACCGGGTTTGTTTTGGTTCTGCTGCCACCATGTGGGCAAACTGAAGAACTGGTCCTGAGGAGACCACCAGAGACCTCAGGTGGGTCCAGGTGGGTCCAGAGTCTCTAACAGGAACTGGTTTCACAGGATTTAACATGTTGGTTGGACAGGAAGTGACATCACAACCAAAACAAAACATAAACAGGAAGTTTAACTCACCTCCAACTGGACCAGAACCAGATGTAGAACCAGACTCCGAGGGGCCAGATGTAGAACCGGACTCTGAGGGACCAGATGTAGAACCAGACTCTGAGGGACCAGATGTAGAACCAGACTCTGAGGGACCAGATGTAGAACCGGACTCTGAGGGACCAGATGTAGAACCAGACTCTGAGGGACCAGATGTAGAACCAGACTCTGAGGGACCAGATGTAGAACCGGACTCTGAGGGACCAGATGTAGAACCGGACTCTGAGGGACCAGATGAGCTGAAGAACCTCCAGCAGCCAGATCAAGAGTCCAAGTCCTGCAGGTCCACTTTGTGACCTGGGTTCCTGGAGTCCAAAAGGTCCAGAAGAATCCATCAGGGCCAAGTCCTGCAGGTCC
>NW_013953237.1:32319-34185 GCF_001266775.1 Austrofundulus limnaeus
CACCGTGGTCATGGACACCACGGCCCACCAGAAAGCATCCGGGATGCTGGAGAACTCGGAGTCCGGGTCGTCGGTCTCTGCGAAGTAGACCGCGCTGGAGAAGAGGATGACTCCGATGAAGAGGAAGAAGATGAGCAGACCCAGCTCCCTCATGCTGGCCTTCAGGGTCTGACCCAGGATCTGCAGACCCTTGGAGTGGCGGGACAGCTTGAAGATCCTGAAGACCCGGACCAGGCGGATGACCCTGAGGATGGCCAGGCTCGTGGCCTGCTGACCCGGGCCCTGGTGCTGGGCCAGCTCCAGGCCCAGCGTGATGAAGTAGGGCATGATGGCCACGATGTCGATGCTGTTCAGCAGGTTCTTRAAGAAGGCCGCCTTGCTGGGGCAGGCCAGGAACCGGACCAGCAGCTCGAAGGAGAACCAGATGATGCACAGGGTCTCCACGATGAAGAACGGGTCCGTGAACGGGTCGGGTCGGACCCCCCGAGCCCCGGTCCCGTTCCCCGCCCGCTGTGGCTCCTCCAACACCCGGACCTCCTCCCGGAACTCAGGCAGGGTCTCCAGGCAGAAGATGACGATGGAGATGAGGATGACCAGAACCGAGACGATGGCGATGCCCCGGGCYGGACCAGAACTCTCCGGGTACTCGAACAGGAGCCAGACCTGGCGCTGGAACTGGTTCTGGGGCAGAGGTTTCTCCTCCTCCTTGATGAAACCTTCGTCCTCCTTGAAGTTCTCCACCACGTCCTCCCCCAGCTCGTAGAACCGGACCTCCTCCAGGAAGATGTCCACCGGGACGTTGACGGGTCTCCGGAGCCGACCCCCGGACTGGTAGAAGTACAGGATGGCGTCGAAGCTGGGCCGGTTCCGGTCGAAGAAGTACTCGTTCCTGAGCGGGTCGAAGAAGCGCATCCGTTTCCGGGGGTCCCCCAGCAGGGTGGCCGGGAACTGGGCCAGGGTCTTCAGCTGGGTCTCGAAGCGCAGCCCCGAGATGTTGATGACCACGCGCTCGCAGCAGTCCTGGTTCTCCTCCTGGTTCTGGTCCGGGTCCAGCACGTCCTGCGCGGCCAGAGCCACGGACTCGTCCAGGTTCTCCTCTGACACCACGGTCATTGTCCGGTCCGGTCCGGTCTGACCCGCTCCGGCTGCGCGTGTCCGTCAGTGCCACACGGTCACGGCTCTGGCTCTGGTCCTGGTCCAGGTTCTGGTCCTGTCTGCATGGCTCTGTCCTCCCTCCTGTGGTCCGGACTGAGGTTCGGTTTCACAGCCGCCGCGTTTTAAACAGCCGTGCCCGACGCGCGTGCACGCTCCGAGGGGAAATAAAACACACGTGCGCGCGAACCTGATCAGTTACTTGTGCACAGAAATCAGCTGGTTTCAGAACAAACATCCGGTTCTGCTGCCGTCTGCACCGGGCTGAGGCGCGCGCTCAGGTGTCTGACCCCAAAACAAGGTGAGGGCTGCGCGCACGCGCACCAGACTCAACATCTGAGACAAAACATGACGGAGGAAAAGATCCTCAACCTGTAGCTCCTTCATCCAACCTTCGTCCATCCTTCATCCAACCATCCGTGACTGACGCGCGGAGCGGCACGCGCACAAATGTCTGCTGTGCGCGTGCCGCTGCGCTGAGCAACAAGTCGAGGAAAGAAGGAAGAGTTGAGCGGTGACGTCTTCCTCCCAAAATGTCTGGAAATCTCCCGGGAAAAACGTCTTTCCCTCGTTTCCCATGGAGCGAGCAGCGCGGGAAAATCTAGATTCAAGCAGAGGCGCCATTCATGAAAACTGAGTTTTATTTTGACACAAACATCAGATTTTATTRTGAACACGGTTAGAGAGGAGACTGTCTCTGACTGGATGGACACG
>NW_013953237.1:36644-37500 GCF_001266775.1 Austrofundulus limnaeus
CTGAGACATGTCCATGTGTCTCTGTGGTGGACTGAGACATGTCCAGGTGTCTCTGTGGTGGACTGAGACATGTCCAGGTGTCTCTGTGGTGGACTGAGACATGTCCAGGTGTCTCAGTGAGGGACTCGGACCTGTTCAGGTGTCTCTTCCTGTCTTCAGTCTGAGAAATGTCCCATGATGTCTGGGCTGAGTCAGCAGTTTGACATGTCCTCTCTGAGACACAGAGGACAGGTTGGACATTTAACAAACAGAAAATGTTTTTTTTTCTTTAAAGTTTCTGTTTAAAACAGAGAAACCAGAACATTGAGTGAAGAACRGAAAGAGCGTCTGAACCGTTAACCAGAACAGGTCTCCCTGACCCGGGTCAGCTGGTCTCTTAAGAGTCTTGGTTCTGATGTTTGTTTATAAATAAAAACTGAAGGGACAGATGCTGAAGTTTACCTGCTGCAGCAATGCATGCTGGGAGTCTGACCTTAGTCTGTTTCCTGGTGAAAGTTCATTAAACTCATCAGAGTCTATTTAACCCTTTGTGAGACAGAACTGGACCGACCCGAAACAGAGAGACCAACASTGGTTCTGATGTTCAGGAACGACCCAGGAACCACTAAGAGTCAGGACGCTACTGGGAGACTGGAGTCTCTGTCCCCCCAGTGTCTTTGTCCACCAGGGTCCCTGTCCACAGTGATGAAACGAATCAGACCTGATGAAACGAATCAGACCTGATGAAACGAATCAGACCTGATTAAATGAATCAGACCTGATTAAAGAATCAGATCTGATGAAACGAATCAGACCTGATGAAACAAATCAGACCTGATGAATCAGACCTGATTAAATGAATCAGACCTGATGAAAC
>NW_013953237.1:39123-40415 GCF_001266775.1 Austrofundulus limnaeus
AATCAGACCTGATGAAACGAATCAGCTCTGATGAAACGAATCAGACCTGATGAAACGAATCAAACCTGATGAAACGAATCAGACCTGATAAAACGAATCAGACCTGATGAAACGAATCAGACCTGATGAAACGAATCAGCTCTGATGAAACGAATCAGACCTGATGAAACGAATCAAACCTGATGAAACGAATCAGACCTGATGAAACGAATCAGACCTGATGAAACGAATCAAACCTGATGAAACGAATCAGACCTGATGAAACGAATCAGACCTGATGAAACGAATCAGACCTGATGAAACGAATCAGACCTGATGAAACAAATCAGACCTGATGAATCAGACCTGATTAAATGAATCAGACCTGATGAAACAAGTCTTTAATTCACACATGAATCCAGGTTAAACCTCCTCTCAGCTGATAACAGGTTTGAAAGTTTCATCACCCCCAGCTGCCCCGGCTCTGTATGATTACAGTGGGAGGAGCCTCGTTGCGGAGGGGGCGGAGTCAGATTCCTCTCCTCTAAAGCAAACAATGACCCTCGTGGAAAGCCTGCTTGTATTTTTAGGTTCTGACTGGGTTTTACGTAACGGGTCACCAGAACAAGAATAGCTCCATCAATCATCACTGAGGCAGTGCCGTCCACACAGAACCAGGACCAGGACCAGGACGGTCCAGACCTGGATTTAAAGTCCATAAAGGCTTTTTAAGTCAAAACAACCGGACCGGTTCTGAGAGGGACCACTTGTTTGAGTAAAGACCCCCCATAAATAAAAACTGAAGAGTCCCTGAGCCGGAGCAGCAGGTTCCGATGGTACCACAGGTTCTGGTCAGCAGATGACTCTGGGTTTTATCTGAAACCTGGTCCAGATTACAGTTTGAGGTCTGGGTTCTGTGAGACCCGGTCCAGGTGGTACCTGAATACTCTTCATCCTGCTGAACAGCTCCTCTTCATCACCTCAGGTCTGCAGCTGACCTTCAT
Source organism: Austrofundulus limnaeus (assembly GCF_001266775.1). Taxonomy (NCBI): domain Eukaryota; kingdom Metazoa; phylum Chordata; class Actinopteri; order Cyprinodontiformes; family Rivulidae; genus Austrofundulus; species Austrofundulus limnaeus. The sequence continues at coordinate 40,107 of NW_013953237.1, forward strand.
CTCTGAGGAGGAGGAGGAGGCGGGGTCTGAAGGACGACCTGCTGGATCAGACTGTCTGTAACCATGGCAACAGGTGATGGACCTCCAGCCTCCAGAACCACGGTGTGCTGCAGAGCAGTGGTCTGACCCGTCAGAACCTGTCGGACCTGMACCATCTTCAGACGGTCCAAAAGCTCCGAGTGTTTCTGCTGTCAGACTTTATTCTTTAGAATAAAAACCATAAAACTGACTTTATTCTTTCTTTTTTTATTTACAACAACCGGACTTTACACCAGGACCAGGTCCTGTTAGACCCAGGTCCTGTTAGAC
>NW_013953237.1:41928-44343 GCF_001266775.1 Austrofundulus limnaeus
GACCCAGGTCCTGTTAGACCCAGGTCCTGTTAGAACCAGGTCCTGTTAGAACCAGGTCCTGTTAGACCCAGGTCCTGTTAGACCCAGGTCCTGTTAGAACCAGGTCCTGTTAGAACCAGGTCCTGTTAGACCCAGGTCCTGTTAGACACGTCCTGTTAGACCCAGGTCCTGTTAGAACCAGGTCATGTTAGACCCAGGTCCTGTAAGACCCAGGTCCTGTTAGATCCAGGTTCTGTTAGAACCAGGTCCTGTTAGACCCAGTCTTGTTTGGACCCTGTCTGAACATCAGTCAGAGACAGGAAACAAGAGGTTTGAACCTGGAGTTTCAAAATAAAAATGTAAGAAGTGAATGTTCTTCAGAAATGAGATGGTTCTGATCCAGATGAGTTTTCTGCTCCGGTTCTGTTCGTCACTGGAGATGAATCAGGTCCTCTGAGACAGATCAGCCTGAGGACCTCCAGCAGGTCCACATCAGTCACAGGAGGTCCACCGGGTCAGGTCCACCAGGTCAGACCCATCATCAGTCTGACAGGAAGTGACCTCGCTGTCATGAGGAGGAACATGTGAAGCACACGCATCATGTGACTCTGATGATGTCAGAACCAGAGAGGAGCTCAAACTGAACTGATGATGATGATGATGATGATGATGATGATGATGATGATGATGATGATGATGATGATGATAGGACAGATGTGAGTCTGTGAGGAGAAGCAGGAAGAGAAATCTTGAGTCAGACTTTCAAAGTAAAAGTGTCAGAACATCACCTGCAGAAAACAGGAAGTGATTTAGATTTAAAATCTTCATTTTGTTTCTGATCCAGAATCAAACGGATCAAAGCTGCAGTGGATCAGAACCAGAATCTTTATATCAGGATATAATTTTATTTTAAAACATTTTAACACAAAGAAACTTATTTTTCTGCCGTTTCTCATCCAGACCTCAGTGGTTCTGGTTTCTCCTCCACACAGGGTTTGAGTTTGAAACCTTCAAAATAAAGCGTCACAAACAGGAGGAGCAGCTTCAGCTCTGTTCACTGAGTCAAACAGAAAGTTTTAGTCTGAGAGAAAAATCAGGTTTTAATCATTTTATTTACAATAAAAACTGTTTTAATCTGAAAACATGAAGAATTAAATATGAATTTAATGATTTTATTCTGAAACTGTAAACAGTTTGACTCTCAGCTGCTTCAGTTCCTCCACAGCTGAAAGGTCAAAGGTCAACCAGAGACTCATCCATCCATCCAACATCCATCCAACCTCCATCATCCATCCATCCAACCATCATCCATCCATCATCCATCCAACCATCATTCATCCATCCATCCAACCATCATCCATCCAACCATCATTCATCCATCCATCCAACCATCATCCATCCAACCATCATCCATCCATCCAACCATCATCCATCCAACCATCATCCATCCATCCAACCATCATTCATCCATCCAACCATCATCCATCCATCCAACATCCATCCAACCTCCATCATTCATCCATCCAACTATCATCCATCCATCCATCCAACATCCATCCAACCTCCATCATCCATCCATCCATCCATCATCCATCCAACATCATCATCCATCCATCCAACCTCATCATCCATCCATCCAACCATCATCCATCCATCCAACATCCATCCAACCTCCATCATTCATCCATCCAACTATCATCCATCCATCCATCCAACATCCATCCAACCTCCATCATCCATCCATCCATCCATCATCCATCCAACATCATCATCCATCCATCCAACCTCATCATCCATCCATCCAACCATCATCCATCCATCCAACATCCATCCATCCAACCATCATCCATCCATCCATCATCCATCCAACCTCCATCATCCATCCATCCAACCATCACATCCATCCAACATCCATCCATCCAACCATCATCCATCCATCCATCATCTATCCAACCTCCATCATCCATCCATCCAACCATCATCCATCCATCCAACATCCATCCATCCAGCCATCATCCATCCATCCAACCTCATCATCCATCCATCCAACCATCATCCATCCATCCAACATCCATCCATCCAACCATCATCCATCCATCCATCATCCATCCAACCTCCATCATCCATCCATCCAACCATCACATCCATCCAACATCCATCCATCCAACCATCATCCATCCATCCAACATCTATCCAACCTCCATCATCCATCCATCCAACCATCATCCATCCATCCATCCAACATCCATCCATCCAGCCATCATCCATCCATCCAACATCCATCCAACCTCCATCATCCACCCATCCAACCATCATCATCCATCCAACATCCATCCATCCAACATCCATCCATCCAACCTCCATCATCCATCCATCCATCCATCCAACAACCATCCATTCATCCATCATCCATCCATCCAACCATCATCCATCCAT
>NW_013953237.1:44569-46468 GCF_001266775.1 Austrofundulus limnaeus
ATGGATGGATGGATGGTTTGTATTTGATCATTAAATGTTCCTTGGTGGAACTCAGGTTTCCAGCGGTCCCTGAACACACCATCAGGATAAAACACCTCCAGCTGCAGAGGTGTGACAGSTGTGCTGATGGGTGGGGGACAGGTGCAGCATGAGGTCAGGCCTCTAACTATAGACCCCCCCCACACCTCCCATCAACACCAGTCCAGCATTCCTGACACGTCCCTGACTGCAGAGCAATAATCTGACCTGCTGATCTGACTCCGCCCACAGGACGTCCATGGACGCTTTCCTCTCTCTTCTCTCCATCCTGGCTTTTAACAGTTTTATTACAGGTTAAATATTTGTTTCTGTGCCGGACARTCTTCAGATTAAACAGATCCACCATCACCCTTCTGAACAGGAAGTGACATCATGTCTCACAATTCAAGATGGCCTCCAACCCACCTCAAACACAGGACGGTTCTTTGATGTGAGATGATGAAGTCATGTTTCTGTGAGGGTCTCTGCTCAATGTGAAGAACTGACCGGGTTCTGGACCAGGACCAGGACCAGGACCAGGACCAGCTACAAACTCCCTCTAAATGTGTTTGGCCCAGCTGGACTGCAGGTCTCTGAGGGGACCAGGTCTGGACTGCGGCCGGTCTAATGAGGTCAGGGTGTGTCTGGAGTCTGGTTGTTTACACAGGAAGTTGCTGATAACAGCAGAGACCAGCTGAGAGCCCACTTCCTGCCAAACGTTGGCAGCTCCTCCCGGGCTGCGGGCCAGAGTCCACACAGCACCTGTCCACTCCGAGTGGACGGAACCGCCCCCTGATCCTCCGGACCGGACCACAGAACCTGCTGTCAGAACTCAGACTGAAAACAAACAGAGCTGCAACAAGAATCTGAGGATTCTGCAGTCAGGCTTTTCAAAATAAGAGTCTGAACAGCATCACTGGGCTTTATTTTGAAAGAACCCTCCTGAAGGATCAGAACTGATGGAGACGGGAGGAAGAAAAGCCCCAGACACTGCAGCCTGCAGGCAGAAATACAGAGTAGAAAGTAAACCTCAGACTAACGGTGTGCAGCAGGAGGTTCTGATGGTCCTGATGTTTGGTTCTGATGGTTCTGATGTTTGGTTCTGATGGTTCTGATGGTTCTGATGGTTCTGATGTAAGGACCGGCTCCATGTGAGCCCGCTCACATTAATGTGAGGAGGATCTATAAATACCCGTCCTGAGTCCCAGCAGGAGCGCCTCTTGTTGCCAAAGCAGAAGCAGTTCKGAGCGGTTCTGCTGCTCGTGGTCCAGAACCAGAACCCTGAACTTTAGCTTCCTTTATTTAAAACTCCTCCAGGACAAAGTAAAGCTTTTATTTACGGTGATTTGCTCAAACTGCTGCAGACTGGATGAAACCAGAGCCTGGCTTTAATCTCATCTTTCTGACTGGTTTGTAGCTGAAAGCTRCAGCTTGTTTCTGTTTCGGCTGCTCTTTAGCTGATCTATATTTACCCTCAGCTCCACCTGCTCATTAAACGCCTCGTTTACACACAAACCTGCAGTTCTCCTGCAGACCCAAACAAACCCAGCTCTGATGAGCTCTGGCTCCTGTCTGACTCTGACTGGACTTTCAAAATAAAAGTTTTCAGTTTTCAGGAAAACAAAAGAAAAAGCAGAGAAAATAAAATAAAAATGATTTTAGATTGAAAATAAATAAACAGAACGGATGATGATGGTCCAACTGCTGAGTCAGGTTATTATAAACTTCACCTCCTGCAGTTTGTGTTGAACTAACAGCTGTTCTGTTCATCAGGTTAATAAATGTTGTAATGTTTGCAGATATTCAAATGTGTGACACACACACACACACACACACACACACACACACACACACACACACACACACACACACACACACACA
>NW_013953237.1:46478-47649 GCF_001266775.1 Austrofundulus limnaeus
CACACACACACACACACACACACACACACACACACACACACACACGGTTCTGTCCTGCTCCATGTTTGTTCTTCTGTTATAAACTGAGACCATGACTCAGCAGTTCTGCTCAGATCCTCACCTGAACACCTGCTGACACCTGAGCTCCAGAATCATCACCACACCTGGTGTCACCTGTCCTTTACTGAGCCCTGCTCTGAGCTCTCATGAGACAAAGACCTGTGTCCACCAGTCCTGCAGAGTCCAGAACCTCCAGAACCTCCAGAACCTGCTCCTCTGTCATAGTTTCAAATGAAAATGTTTTCTCTGAACCCTCACAGCAGACCTCCGTCTGGTTTCTTCCTCTTATCCAGGGAGGAGTCCAGGAGGCATCCTAACCAGATGAACCACCTCAACTGGCTCCTCTGGACGTGGAGGAGCAGCGGCTCTACTCTRAGWYCCTCCTGGATGACTGAGCTTCTCAGCCTATCTCTAAGGGAGAGCCCAGACACCCTGCAGAGGAAACTCATTTCAGCTGCTTGGATCTGTGATCTCCTTCTTTCAGTCACTACCCAAAGCTCCTGACCATAGATGAGGGTAGGAACGTAGACCCACTGGTGAACCTTCACCACAACAGACCGGTACAACRSCCAYATCACTGCAGACGCAGCTCCATTCTTCCCTCATTCATGACCTGATCCTCCTAAAACCAGGTCTGAGAACCTGCACCCCCACAGCAGACCTGATCCTGCTCAGAGGACTCAGGAAGTCCGTCATGTTGACCTTCGGTCCCCTCCTGGTCTCACTGACACTTCTCTAACCCAACCCGACCGCACCGCCGGACCCCCAGGCCAGAATTACATCAGGACCCCGTCCAGCCAGACAGCCTGTCAGAATCATAAAGTCCTCCGTCACACAGAACCAGAACCAAAGTCTAGAAGAGCTGAGGCTGCAAAAAACTCAAGACTGAGTCTGAAAGACAAGTCAGAACAGGACCACAGAGGACCAGGACCACAGAGGACCAGGATCAGAGAGGACCAGGACCACAGAGGACCAGGATCAGAGAGGACCAGGACCACAGAGGACCAGGACCACAGAGGACCAGGACCACAGAGGACCAGGACCACAGAGGACCAGGATCAGAGAGGACCAGGACCACAGAGGACCAGGATCAGAGAGGACCAGGACCACA
>NW_013953237.1:47986-49359 GCF_001266775.1 Austrofundulus limnaeus
GGTTCTGTTGGTCCAGAGGAGGTTCTGTTGGGTCAGAGGAGGTTCTGTTGGGTCAGAGGAGGTTCTGTGGGTCAGAGGAGGTTCTGTTGGGTCAGAGGAGGTTCTGTTGGGTCAGAGGAGGTTCTGTGGGTCAGAGGAGGTTCTGTTGGGTCAGAGAAGGTTCTGGTGGGTCAGAGGAGGTTCTGTGGGTCAGAGGAGGTTCTGTGGGTCAGAGGAGGTTCTGTTGGGTCAGATCTTTAGAAGCGGTCCTGTCTGAGAGCAGAGGACATGGAGCTTTGTCCTCCAAGTGTCCTGCAGAGACAACACGTCTCCTGGTGACCCGACTCTATAAAGTTTATAAAACACTTGTCGGTTTCAGTCAGAACCCTCAGAAGGTTCTGGGCTCGGCTCAGTTTCACCGCGGCTCAGTTCTGAAGGGCTGAAGAAATGGATCTGGTCCCCTGAGGGTCCGGCTGCCTCCGTCAGAGGTCTGCAGGTGAAACCARAGAAAACCTGGGTCTGGGTTCTGACGGAACCGGGCCGACCTTCAGCCCAGTCCAGACGGATCAAATGAAACCGTCCAGAACTCATTTATAGACTCACCTTGAAGAGACTCTGCTGGTCCCAGCTCCGCTCAGCTTCCTGTCAGTAAAATATCTCTGGATCAACCTTTAGCTGCGTAGCCACCATGCTAACAGAGTTAGCTTCTCTATGGAGTTTTCAGTGTTAGCTTAGCATCGATGCTAGCTGCTGCTCAGCAGCTGAGGCTAAACCTTCAAAGATTTTAGAGAAGTTATTTSTGATAAGTTTGGACAAATTCAATGATAAACAACATATTAAGTATCAGTCAGTTTGGGTTCAGAACAAAAATATACACTGATGCTCTGACTGAATTAACAACAAACAACTGCTGCTGATCAAAAACAGTAAAACAGTTCTGTGTTTGTGTTTTTGTTGATTTAAATAAACATTTGATACCATTAACCACAGTATTAGTGGTATTAGAGGACCTGCACTACAGTGGGTWTCTGGTTATTTGGAAGATAGAAAACAATTTGTACAAATAAATAATGTAAGATCTGAGTTTTGTAACATCTCATGTGGAGTACCGCAGGGTTCCATTCTCGGACCTAAGTTATTTATTTTGTACGTGAATGATTTGGTAAATGTCTCGGGACTTTTTAGGTGTGTCCTATTTTCTGATGATTAGGACTGTAAGATTAATCGAGTTAACTGATTAATTTTAGTGCTGCATGGGCCTTGATTAAAAAATTTAAATCGCGATTAATCACGATTAAAATTTACAACGACTTTACTCTGACTGAATCTGTAGGTTTGTATATTACAGTGCACTCAGCGCATCATGTCAGCTCATGTTTGTAAATGAGAAGTAG
>NW_013953237.1:52407-56913 GCF_001266775.1 Austrofundulus limnaeus
AAATAAAACTGTTCACACCGTGTGTCTGTTAATCTAGATTAAAGATCAATCAAATCAAATCAATCAAAACTTTATTTATATATCACTTTACAAACCCCGAGGCAACCAAAGTGGCTCACAGCAAGAATAAAATAAAATAAAAACCTAGTAATATAAAAGCAAGATTAACCCTTTAAACAGCATCATGTGGGCGATGAGACTTGACTTTACTGAGGAGCCTTAAATGATAAAAACTGGACCGGACCACTGAGCTGACCTGTTTATCAAATTTAAAATGATTGTCTAAAAGAACTCCAAGATTCCTAATAAAATAACAAACAGCTCTGTTAAATCCCACCAGCAGGTCAGTTTTGTCAAACCCAATGAGCTCTGTTTTATTTTCATTTAGACAAAGAAAGTTTATCTCCACCCAACGTTTAACGTCCTTTAAGYRGTTCTGCAGGTTGTCCACATGCTGAGGTCCACCACATCTTAAAGGTAAATAAATCTGARTGTCATCTGCATACAAATSAAATGACACATCGTGTTTCTTGAAGATGGACCCCAGTGAGAGCAAATAAATARAARATAAAATGGGGCCCAGTATGGAGCCTTGAGGTACCCCACATTTAAGAGGAGCCTCTGAGGAATAAAAWCTCCAATATGAASAGAAAAACTCCTGTTAGATAAATAAGACTTAAACCTTTTATTTACTTAGAGGAGGCTGAATGACAGCGTGTTTAAAGGCAGCAGGAACACACCCGGAGTGAAGAGAAAAGTTAACACAACCAGCTACACATGGACCAACAACGCTAAAGACCTCTTTCTGAAGTCTGGACGGGACAAAGATGGAGGCGTTTGGATCAGACTGAACTGTGAAGCACGGCGGCGGCAGCATCATGATGTGTTTCAATAAGAATAAACCAGTTCAAACATGCCTCTGTCTGGAAACATTTCTGCTGATATTCAATCATCGACGAGCTAAAGTTCGGCTGTTGATCAGCAGAACCTTCAACATTTCAGCTGTTTGTCAACAGGTGAGCTCAGTGGATCAGCATCCCTCTCAGGAATACTGGACCTTTAGTTTCTGCAGAACCCGGTTCTGATTTCAGCTGAGTCTTGTCTGAGCATCACTTCCTGTCTGAGCATCACTTCCTGTCTGTGAGCGGGTCATTTCCTGCGTGTTATCAGACCCGCTGTGTTTGGAACAAACTTCCTGCTGGTTCTGGTCCATCAGAGAACTTCCTGTTTAAATCCAGACACTTTAGAGGTTCTGATGTCTGTGTTTTGGTTCTGACAGAGCTGCAGAGGGAGGAGGAGGAGGAGGAGGAGGAGGAGCAGAGGAGCCTTCCTGATGGTCCGTCTCCCAGCTGGTCCGGTCCTGATCCGTCTCACCCGTACTATGATGTGGCCCGACACGGGATCATCCAGGTCTCAGGTCAGTTTGCTTCTGCTGACTCAGCAGTTTTAACTTTATGCCGAGTCAGCATTTTATTTTTAGTTCTTCCATTTTAGCTGTTTTAACGTTCGGCTCATTTAGTGTAATTTAAAGTTAGTTCCTCAGATCTCTTCAGGTCTTTAAAAAACTAAAACCCGACTCAGTTTTTGGTCTTCTGAWGCTACTTTTAGCTTCTAGCTATGTTTTCGCTATTCTTAGCGTTTAGTAACGTTCTGCTACGTTAAGTTTTCATCTATTAGCATTTAGTTAGCCTTTTAGCTTCTTTACCTTTAGCAACACTTTACCTTTTGGCTTTTAGTTAGTCCTTTAGCTTGTTTTAGCTTTAATAAGACTCGGCTGCTGTGGTGAAAATGAGCTTCAGTGTTGTTTAGTGGACCTGATGTCCTCGTGTCTTCAGGGGACGATAACTACGGCAGGAAGCTGATCGTCTTCAGCAGCTACTGTCTTCCTCCGTCCCACCAGCTGAACCACCGCCGCCTCCTGGAGTACGCCTCACAGCTCACGTTAAGGTTGGCCCCGCCCCCCAGCTTGTGCTCACCTTGTCCCCCTGCTGCAGGTACCTGAAGTTCACTCTGGACCAGTACGTGGAGATGGACTATATACTGGTTTACTTCCACCACGGTCTGAGGAGCGCCAACAAACCCTCACTGAAGTGGCTCCGGGAGGCTTACAGCGAGTTCGACAGGAAGTAGGTCACCTGGACAGGAAGTAGGTCTACTGGACAGAAAATAGGTTTTCTTGGACAGGAAGTAGGTCTACTGGACAGGAAGTAGGTTTTCTTGGACAGGAAGTAGTTCACCTGGACAGGAAGTAGGTCTACTGGACAGGAAGTAGATCACCTGGACAGGAAATAGGTTTTCTTGGACAGGAAGTAGTTCACCTGGACAGGAAGTAGGTCTACTGGACAGGAAGTAGATCACCTGGACAGGAAGTAGGTTTTCTTGGGCAGGAAGTAGTTCATCTGGACAGGAAGTAGGTCGCCTGGACAGGAAGTAGGTCACCTGGACAGGAAGTAGGTTTTCTTGGACAGGAAGTAGGTCACCTGGACAGGAAGTAGATCACCTGGACAGGAAGTAGATCACCTGGACAGGAAATAGGTTTTCTTGGACAGGAAGTAATTCACCTAGACAGGAAGTAGGTCTACTGGACAGGAAGTAGATCACCTGGACAAGAAGTAGTTCACCTGGACAGGAAATAGGTTTTCTTGGACAGGAAGTAATTCACCTGGACAGGAAGTAGGTCTACTGGACAGGAAGTGGGTCTACTGGACAGGAAGTAGATCACCTGGACAGGAAATAGGTTTTCTTGGACAGGAAGTAGTTCAACTGGACAGGAAGTAGGTCTACTGGACAGGAAGTAGATCACCTGGACAGGAAGTAGGTCTACTGGACAGGAAGTAGGTCTACTGGACAGGAAGTAGATCACCTGGACAGGAAATAGGTTTTCTTGGACAGGAAGTAATTCACCTAGACAGGAAGTAGGTCTACTGGACAGGAAGTAGATCACCTGGACAGGAAGTAGTTCACCTGGACAGGAAGTAGGTTGATCCTGTGGGCGTGATCAGATGATGCTGAACTTGTTTCCATAGAAATGTTCTTACAGCATCTTTAGCGTTTAATTGACAGCTGAGTCCAAAGGTTAGACCAGCTAAAGAACCAGAACCAAACAGGAACTGGATCAGATTTCTGGTTCYTCTGGGTCAGAACACTGACATCATTTTACTGACAGGTACAAGAAGAACCTGAAGACCCTGTACGTCGTTCATCCAACAAACTTCATCCGGATCGTCTGGAACCTCTTCAAACCTCTGATCAGGTAAAACTCACCTGAACCTGTGTGGGCGGAGCTTCTGAATCATTGCTGTCGTCTGAAGCATCTTATTTATTTCTTCCTGTTTGTTTTCTTGTCAGCCACAAGTTTGGGAARAAGCTGAAGTACGTGAACTACCTGTCGGAGCTGCGAGAACACCTGAACTACGATCAGCTCTTCATCCCTGCAGACGTGCTCAGGTAGCTCCTCCCCCTCCTCCTCTTCCTCAGCCTGACACGCTCCTGACCACATGTGTGTAACGCAGACACGACGAGAAGCTGCGAGCGGCTCAGAAGGGCAGAGCCCCTCCCCCTGTGAGGACTCCGCCCCCTCGCCCCCCCCTCCCCACACAGCAGTTTGGCGTCAGCCTGCAGTAGTGAGTTCTGTAAGTCTGGACCCCCGCAGCAGGTCACATGGTGGGTTTTAACCTTGTTCTCCTGCAGCATCAGAGAGAGGAGCCGAGGGGCCGWCGTCCCACCTGTCATGGAGCAGACTGTGGCGTACCTGAAGAGAAAAGGTGAGCCCACCTGAGCGGGGGGGGGGGGGGGGTCACTGGACATGGACCGGCTTAATTCCACCTGGATGTTTGTGTTCCAGGTCTGAGGACTGAGGGGATCTTCAGGCGCTCCGTTCGGATTCAGACCATCAAGGAGGTCCAGAAACTTTATAATCAGGGTGAGGGGGGTCTCCCTGCCCCACCTGCAGGGGCTGCTGCAGCAACTCAGAGGGTTTGGTCTGTGGTTCTGATGGTTCTGGTGGTTCTGCAGGGAAGCCCGTGGACTTCGATCAGTACCAGGACGTCCACCTCCCTGCTGTGATCCTGAAGACGTTCCTCAGAGAGCTGCCAGAACCTCTGCTCACCTTCAGGGTCTACACTCAGGTCCAGGAGCTGCTCGGTGAGTCGGGAGCGCTGAGAACCGGGTTTCTGCTGGGCTCAGTCTGGTTCTGAACGTGTTCCTACCTGTCCAGGTGTGGAGAGCAGCCTGAGGGTCTCCAGGTGCAGGCAGATCGTGGAGAGTCTACCTGAACACAACCTCATCGTGCTCAAGTTCCTGCTGGACTTCCTGAACATGGTGGGTCTGAGAAGACCTGAGGGTCTGCTTGGTTTGAAGATCTGAGTGTTTCTGAAACAAACAAACAAACAAACAAACAAACAAACAAACAAACAGATACACACACATACTGCATTTAAAAAAAATTAAACAAGTGTTTACCTGTGGTGTTACGTTCAGGTGTCTGTGCTGACTCACCTGTGTTGT
>NW_013953237.1:63948-66036 GCF_001266775.1 Austrofundulus limnaeus
ACATAATTAAAAGCAGTTTTTAAATTGAATTAATTTAAAATATTTATATAAAAAAGAAACAATTGAGTAAAAATTGTTTTTGATTTAATTCTAATCTTTGTTTCTAATTCTTTAAAAACTTAAAATACCAGCTGTGAAGCAGTACAAGCATCCTCTGTACCAAAATAAAAGCAATATTTTCAAATTAAAAGTCTTAAAAACAAAGCGGACTCTTTTTGTTTTTGTTTATTAATGATTCCATAGTTTGTTTTTTTAAGAACTCGGTACAAAAAGTGGAACTACTCTTTACCCTCCGTYCATCAGTCGGCTTTAATGCATCAGAAAAACAAAAACAAAACCTACGTTGGCATATTTAAGACAAACACTTTCCTATAAACACACACACTATCACCGCACCACTTCCTGTCTTTAAACACAAACAGGAAGTGGTTCTTCACCGCCTCCTGACCAAAAACAAGCGTTTTGTCCTCCGTAAAGAATATAAAAATGTTTTTTTGTTCAAATGTCGTGGCGTGTAGTAAAATAGATCTGTTTTAGCGCCGCACAGTTTCTCCCGGAGAAGTTTCTACGAACGATGAAGAGGTTTGTTCTCGGAGGACGAAGAAATAAAAAACAAACAAACAGGTGACGCTGAGCCGGTTCCATCCGGTTCACCTGCCAGGTGAGGATCTGATATGCAGCACATGGCACGTTTCCTGTCACCAAAATAAAAGCCCTCCGATGTGATGATGCTTTTATTGTGAAATCAAAGGCTGATGGGGTTGATCTGGTTTAACGACTCTTCTCCTTCGCTCTGAACACCGTGTCTTCCTCTGACAGCTTCTTCAGGTTCTGCGTTAGGACTGGTTCCTTACTGGGTCCAACGGTTTTAAACCAAAATGTAAAATCCAGCCTGTGCTCTGGACCTTTCAAAATAAAAGAAGTTCTTTCAGATCTTTAGTTTTAGTTTGAGCTTGTTGTTTGTTTGTTTGTTTGTCGGAGGACGCGGTGCTCAGAGATCAGGGAGTCTTGGTCCGATCATGGGCGGCGCCGGTTCTTCAGAACCCGGGGAGCTGGATATGATTCAGGTCTGATAAAATAAAGACTTGCAGTTTTTGTTCGGGCTCTCTGAACCCAGAAGTGGGATCTCTCTGGACCGGCAGGAAGACTCGCGACTGTTGTTACAGCTCGGCAGAGACGTCCCACTTCTGTTTATAAACAACAACAACAACAACAACAAACCCTGAAACAATGAGGCAGTGTTCATCTGTCGCTCAAAATACACAAAATATAAAAACACAAAGGCAGGAACTGATCCACGGGTCTCAGTATAAAAACAAAGACGTTTTTGGCATATTTTCCATACTGGGTAAAGTGGGAGGGGCTTAATGGATGCACCACAGGTTGTGTACCTGTTGACAGGAAACAGGAAGGCTGACTCGTTTGAAGACGCAGAAATAAAACGGTTACAGACCGCCCACTTCCTCTTCGACCAATTTGATCTTTCACCTTCAAAGGGGGAGGGGTCAGTTTCCCAAAAAGAGGCGGAGCTTAGCTCCACTCATGTTAAACATGTAGCTTTAGCATCGTTAGCTTGAAGCTGTGCTGCTCTGCGTCCAGCAGAAAAGTGAACTTCCTGTTTCCTGCTGTGAAGGGCGTGTTTCAGAGGTGATGATGATGATGATGATGATGGTGACACGTATGTACAGTGATCCATTTATCAGGCGACAGCATGAAAATACTAAACTCTCCACTAGAAAGCTAATTTCTGTATTTCATCTTAAATACTTTGTCTTTAACTCTATTAATACTGAAAAAGGTCATTCTCTGGTTTTTGTTTGAAGGCTCCTTAGTTTGGCAGAAACTTGATCTCCTCTGACTTCCTGTTTGCACAGTCACTTCCTGTTCCCACAGGAAGTCTGGGCTCTGTCGTGGACTCATAAATACATTAAGGCCAAGAATAAAGAAAAACAAAAGAAATAAAAAATCTCGTAAGCACTGGAGGTGTTGGGTTCAGAAACACTTCAGAGACGTCTCAGAGGACTCTGGAGGACTCGGGTCTCCGAGGACTCGGGTCTCAGAGGACTCTGGAGGACTCTGGAGGACTCC
>NW_013953237.1:66978-70145 GCF_001266775.1 Austrofundulus limnaeus
AGTGAATGCATCAGGATGTGTCTCTGCTGCTGCTGAGGGTCAGTGAATGCATCAGGATGTGTCTCTGCTGCTGCTGAGGGTCAGTGAATACATCAGGATGTGTCTCTGCTGCTGCTGAGGGTCAGTGAACGCATCACGATATGTCTCTGCTGCTGCGGCCCCCCAGCTGTTAGTGGACAGGGTGTGGGACTAAGCTGGACTCCAGGTGGTCTTACCTGAGGTAGCACAGTGGCTGCTGGTCCTGCCAGCCGGTGCAGAGAGCTGACCTGAGGCACCTTGATGGGCAGAGCTGTGAGAGTTCCCAACATCTGAAACACAGCAGGTGAWCTCAGTCAGGTGTTCACCTGGACATCATCACAACTTTGGTTCTACTGAGGGTTCTGCAGGTCTGAGGTCCAGAAAGACCAACACCTGAAGTACATCCTGAAGTTTCAAAATAAAACTACAGCTGAATATAAACCAGTGTCACACTGAATCTAAACCAGTTTAAACTGAACCAGAACCAGTTTCTGGGTCAAAGACCGACCGGTCTGTGGACCAGTTTGAACCTGCTCATGTGTCCAGATTAAAAGCAGGAGGTGAAGCTTTCCTCCTCTTCTTCCTTTCTTCTTCTGTGGATTTTGTTGTTTCTGCTGCAAAGCGGCTCAGTGAGGAGGAGGAGGAGGAGGAGGGCGGTTGCCATGGAAACTGCAGGGATGAAGATTCTTGCAGTGGAAGGCCTTTCATTTTGGTAATTGCTGCCTCTTTTCTTCAGACCTAACACCTTCTCTTCAGGGCTCTTCCTCCTCCTCCTCTTCCTCTCCACAGATCACTGAGGCCTGCTTTAATGAAGCTTCATCTTTTCATTCTTCCTCTCTGAAGTCGAAGCTTTAAATGAGACGAACAGCAGCAGAGAGGAGCTGTTACACAGCTGCTGTGTGTCTGTGTGTGTCTGTGTGTGTGTGTGTCTGTGTGTTAAACAGCTAAAAGCATCAGAAACCAGCAGCTGAAGCTGATTTATCTGTATCTGAATGTGTTTTATGTGGAAGTATTTCTAAACAAAGTTAAATATTTAGAAAAAGTACAAAAACCTAAACGAGCTAAACGAGCCAAAGTTTCTGATGAACAGCTAAAACAGCTGAAAGTCTGCAGAAGTAAAGGACCTGCTGAGTCAGCGTTTACCCAAGAAAACAGAAGAGTTTTACATGAAGTTTTAGCAACAGAGCAAAGGATAAATAAAATACTTCAGCCTGAACTAATGAAATAAAAGCATTCTGGGTCATTTCTGTCTGGACCAGGAGGACCAGCGGAGACTAATCCTGAACCAGGTTCTCAGCCAGTCTGACCCTCCTGCTGCCCTCGGGTCAAACTCAGACCTCCTGGGTCAGTCTGACCCGAGGGCAGCAGGAGGTGAAGCTTTTAAAGCTGAAGCAGTTCCTGCAGCTGCCAGCAGAGGGCGACAGCCTCAGTCTGTTCAACTGAGGAGGAAACTATCAGGCTTTTATTCTGAAACTCTGCAGGAAGTAGACCTGAAGCTGACCCAAACAGCCAACATGTGATCTCCAGGAGGACTCCCAACAGTTCGGGTCCTGTTTGGACCCTCTGAGCTTCACTGGTTCTGGACTACGAGGAGCTCACTGGATCTTCTGTCCCCTCTGGAGGATTTGAACCTGTACCGGTACCAGTGAATCAAAAGCCCGGCCCATGTCTTCAAACAGAACAGAACTGGGTCTGAACTAAATGTTTCTGTTTGGATCCTGGATCATCTGAAGGTTCTGGACCTAGAGGTTCTGATCCTCCTTGTTCTTATTGACAGACGTTTAATGAGAGATGATGAAGATGAGCAGGTGGGACCGAGGAAGAACAGAACCGGACCCTGAGGGCTCCCAGGCTCCGCCCTCCTCTTTATAACCAGCACCGGACCCCAGGTTCTGATGGGCTGTGAGCCCACTGAGGCCCTGGTTCTGAATCCTAAAACTGGGTCAAACATGTCCTCTGAACCCGTCCACCCTGCTGCTGTCCAGAACCTTCAGAGGCAAGAGCCGAACCTCCAATAACAGCCGAACCTCCAATAACAGCCGAACCTCCAAATTTGATAAAGAGCTGAAGGTTTGATAAAGAGCTGAAGGTTTGATAACGAGCTGAAGGTTTGATAACGAGCTGAAGGTTTGATAACGAGCTGAAGGTTTGATAACGAGCTGAAGGTTTGATAACGAGCTGAAGGTTTGATAACGAGCTGAAGGTTTTATACACAAACAGCTAAACAGGACAGTCTGCAGGAGTATGTAAAAGTGCTGAGTCAGCGTTGATGAATAAAGACTGCATAAATCTCGCTGCTCACCTGTTGCCCCGCCCACATTATATATTTAATCCTCTGTACCTGAGTCCTGACAACAGGATGCTAAAGGTCATTAAGCCCCTCCCCCTGCAGGTGCTCCAGGTGTGCAGTGTTACCTGGGATGGGGGCAGCTCTCCGACTCTCCTGCTGCTGCTGAACGAGTGGACTCCGCCCCCCGCCGCCCTGCCACCTGTCTGCAGGTTGATGGGGGACGTCTGCAGCGGCTCCGAGCTCGCCGCCTTCTGGCCGTTGATGTGCGCGGTCACCATGGAAACGGGCGCCTTGGCCGGCACCACGGAGATGGCGATGGCCTGGCTGGGAGGCTTGATGAGCGACAGCGGCTTGGTCGTGGCCACGGGGCAGCTTCTGACGGCCAGCTTCTGTGGGCGGAGTCAGAGAGGCCACAGGTGAAGCAGGTGTCAGACTGTGTTAGTTTAACAGGAAGTGATAAAACAATCAGATCAAATTTAAGAATCAAACCAGGAAGTGATTGATGGAGCAGCTCAGGCTTCATCACACAGGCCCCGCCCCCTCCCTCCTCTTCCTCAGAAGAACCTGACAGGTCTCTAATCAACCTTTAAACACCTCCGCAAACAGAAACAGCTTCACCTGAGGGCTCGGGTTACACCCAAAGAGTCCAGATCCTGTTCTGGACCAGAAGAGTCCAGCCTAAAGGAGACGGAACCAGAGCTGGGACTGGTCCAGAACCCGCCTGTCTCCCAGGATCTGGAGTCCTCCTGGACTACCAGCTTCCTCCAGTTCTTTTGTTTCAGGGATCAATGTGATCCACAGGTGGGCCGGGGCCTGGGGGCAGAGCCGAGGCCCCTCCCACTGTCTGAAAGGTCAGTCA
>NW_013953237.1:73160-77609 GCF_001266775.1 Austrofundulus limnaeus
CCTGTGATAAACCCTGTAATAACACCTGTGATAACCCCTGTAATAACACCTGTGATAACCCCTGTAATAACACCTGTGATAACCCCTGTAGTAACACCTGTGATAACCCCTGTAATAAACCCTGTAGTAACACCTGTGATAACCCCTGTAATAAACCCTGTAATAACACCTGTGATAACCCCTGTAGTAACACCTGTGATAACCCCTGTAATAACCCCTGTAATAACACCTGTGATAATCCCTGTGATAACCCCTGTAATAACACCTGTGATAAACCCTGTAATAACACCTGTGATAACCCCTGTAATAACGCCTGTAATAACACCTGTGATAAACCCTGTAATAACACCTGTAATAACCCATTAGAACTGATGTCTGATGTTTATAACAATCAGTGATTCTGAGAGAGCAGAACCAATCAGAACCAACTAAGTCAGAGTTGATTAAACTCAAGCAGTGAATCAATACAAGCTGCCAGCAGATAACGTCACATTAACATCTTCATTATGCAGAAACAAACAGTGTCCTGCATCAGCTGGATAGTCTCCACCCGCCACAACAAATCCATTTAAATGCAAATCCAACGCGCCTCCAGAGTCAGAGTCCAGGTGAAACTCCTCTACAGATCTACAGTTTGTCTGAGGAAACAAAAAAGAAGTTCCATCAGGAAAAACTGGTTCCTGTTTGTGATGAAAACACTGAGTGTCATGTTGCTACAGAAGATTAAAGATTTAAAACATTAACTTCATCTAAATAAACTGGTTTATGGTCAGATTCTGTCAGACAGACAGTTTCCTCTGATGGGTTTATTTCTGCTCAACAAATAAAAGAATCAATMAATCTCAGGACTGTATTAAACTCAGCAGATTTGATTTGGTCACTCTAAGTAAACAACAACACCACAGATAATAACCCCTGGTATCATTTCATCCAACTGTTTCCTGTCACTTCAACTCACTGTCATCCACCCAGCATGGAGGCTTTTATTCTGAAGGCAAGTGGAAACTGTCAGATTMTTTATATTATTTTTAACAGCTGGTGAAGTTCTGACTCGTGTCTCATTTATTCCTGAACATTGATTTTGTTGTTTTGTTTGTGATGAAATGTTTGATATAAAATGCTTGGAGACAGATACTGCAGCTTGCAGCTGGAGGCTCATTAGCATTCGGCTGCAGACCTGTCAGTGTTGAAGTGATAAATGAAGTTTCAGCTGTTTGTCTGTGCTGAAGCTGAAGCTGAAGCTGAGGAGGAATGTGGCTCCAGGCCCTGATGAAAACAGCCTCAGGAAGGTCAGAGAGYGTCTGAAAGCAGAACTCAGGAGATTTATGATCATCAGCTCTGCTCTGCTAACAGCAGGTCATAAAGCAGCAGATCTGAAGCTGAGCTCAAACACACAAACATGTCACTGAGCAGCTTCACTGCACACAAACCATACGCTTTATTTTCATTCATTTTACTCACTTATTCTACAGCTTTAAAAATACAGTACATGTAAAATCAACATTTAAAGACTTGTTTTTGAAGGATCTTTTAAATAAAGTTATTTAGAGTTTTAAAACCGATTCATTCAGAGGGTTTTAAAGCTCCGCTGATGAACATAAAACACTTTGACTTTACTGAAGCAGAAATAAAACTGTTTACAGCCCAGCTGTTGTCATGATGACAGAGGGACAAACGTCCGTCCCTTAAACATTTAAAGAATACATTAGCTGACAGCAGAAACAGGTTTTTAATGATCCGGTCTGAACCGACAGTCCTAGACCAGGACCAGGACCAGGACCAGAGGGGGTCTATAAGAGTCCACAGGGTCCATGAGCCAAACAGAGAAAACAAGAGTTTAACTTCCTGAACTGGCCTCACATCAACAAAACCTGAAGAGGCTGAAAACTTTAGACTGAACTAATTATTAATTATTTAACAGAAATTTAACTTTCAGCAAACTGATATTAAAATCACAGAGAACTTAACTGGTGTTCATAATTTAAATTAAAAAGTGTTCAAGATTAAAAACAGGTTCAAGACTGTCCACAAATCCTGAAACATGTTGCTTTTCAGTGATATTGATCCTTTATTYTTTATATTAATGCTTTATTCTTTGTATCAATGCTTTATTCTTTATAGTAATGCTTTATTCTTTATATTAATCCTTTATTCTTTATATTAATGCTTTATATTAATGCTTTATTCTTTATATTAATGCTTTATTCTTCATATTAATGCTTTATTCTTCATATTAATGCTTTATTCTTTATATTAATGCTTTATTCTTCATATTAATGCTTTATTCTTCATATTAATGCTTTATTCTTCATATTAATGCTTTATTCTTCATATTAATCCTTTATTCTTCATATTAATCCTTTATTCTTCATATTAATGTTTATTCTTCATATTAATGCTTTATTCTTCATATTAATGCTTTATTCTTAGTAATCCTTTATTCTTTATATCAATCCTTTATTCTTTATATCAATCCTTTATTCTTTATATCAATCCTTTATTCTTTATATCAATCCTTTATTCTTTATATTAATGCTTTATTCTTTATATTAATGCTTTATTCTTTATATTAATGCTTTATTCTTTACATTAATGCTTTATTCTTTATGTTTGTACTGCAGCTGTATAGTGCGCAGGTGTGTCTCGTCACACATCAACACTCAGTCATTTTAAAAGCTCAGCTCAGGTTGAGTCTATTTATAGTCCTGATATTTTCCTCTAATCTCACCTTCAACTCTCTGAACAGGAAGAAGAATTTACACAAGTGCCTTTTTCTTCTTTTATCAAAGCAAAAATGATAAAAACTGTAAACCAGGAACAAATTAAAATAAATAAATTTAATGATCTGTGATCTTTAACACCACGAGTTTAAAAGATGTTTTATCTTTGAAAGAAAGATTTCTGAAGTTTTCTGAACTCTGAGCTTTACTGATGAAGAGGAGGGAGGTGATGAAGAGGAGGGGGTGATGAAGAGGAGGGAGGTGATGAAGAGGAGGGGGTGATGAAGAGGAGGGAGGTGATGAAGAGGAGGGGGTGATGAAGAGGAGGGAGGTGATGAAGAGGAGGGGGTGATGAAGAGGAGGGAGGTGATGAAGAGGAGGGGGTGATGAAGAGGAGGGAGGCAGCAGATGGACCCCAGCAGACAAAAGAAGCAGACAGATGCAGCCACAAAGAAACATGGAACCTGAAGGAAACAACTTTCAGTTCAGTTTTCACCTCATTTTATTGTGAAAAGAACGAGTTCAGCAGACTTCCTGTGAGACAGTCCTGTTCAGGCTTCTAATGTTTGATTAAAGACGGGGTTTCCCTGCAGCCTCAGACTTTTATTAAAACTAAACAGAATAAAAACAAGTGAAACTCTATTTTCTCTGCAGACATGTGACAACTTCCTGCTGCTGCAGGGACAAAGAGACGGCGTTCARCCCAACCCCCCAGAACCAGCTGAAAGGAAGGAGGAGGGGCCTCGCTGCTGGACCGGGTGGTCCACATGATGAGGGGGCGGAGCTTCAACTCCACCGGCTGCACAACAATGATGGAGAACCAAGTCACTCAGCTACCTGTGGACCAGGTGGAGGACACCTGGGAACCTGTCTGAAGACCTGCTGATCCAGACACGAGTCACATTTTAACTCATTTATCTTCATTAATCAGAAAATGTTCTTCTAGGAAGGATGAAGCTGTGTCTGCAGCTCCTCTTGCCTCAGACGGAGCTGGGTTCTGGCTCGGTCTTTTTGGTTTGGACCAGCAGGTAAATGTTGTCAGAGTGGCTGCAGCAGGACACCTGACACCAGTCCTTTCTCCACTCTAACTTTGAGACATGGTTGGAAAAGGTTTAGAGAAAAGAGCAGCAGGCGGTCATCCTCACGAGTCGTTTTCTTTGATTTATTCCTCCTCCACCCAGAGACGCTCCCATCGTCTGCTGCAGCCATCAGCTCTGCAGGATGTGAGCTTTCCTATCACCACACCTGACAGACACCTGGTGTCATTCAGACACACTGTTTATCCTGCAGCTTCAAGGTGACTCAACCATGAAATACACCTGTTTATACAGACAGGAAGTCAGGAAATACACCTGTTTATATAGACAGGAAGTCAGGAAATACACCTGTTTATACAGACAGGAAGTCAGGAAATACACCTGTTTATATAGACAGGAAGTCAGGAAATACACCTGTTTATATAGACGGGAAGTCGGGAAATACACCTGTTTATACAGACGGGAAGTCAGGAAATACACCTGTTTATATAGACGGGAAGTCAGGAAATACACCTGTTTATATAGACGGGAAGTCAGGAAATACACCTGTTTATATAGACGGGAAGTCAGGAAATGCACCTGTTTATATAGACGGGAAGTCAGGAAATGCACCTGTTTACATAGACGGGAAGTCAGGAAATACACCTGTTTATATAGACGGGATGTCAGGAAATACACCTGTTTATATAGAC
>NW_013953237.1:80440-82705 GCF_001266775.1 Austrofundulus limnaeus
GTTTATATAGACAGGATGTCAGGAAATACACCTGTTTATATAGACAGGATGTCAGGAAATACACCTGTTTATATAGACAGGATGTCAGGAAATACACCTGTTTATATAGACAGGAAGTCAGGAAATACACCTGTTTATATAGATAGGAAGTCGGGAAATACACCTGTTTATATAGACAGGATGTCAGGAAATACACCTGTTTATATAGACGGGAAGTCAGGAAATGCACCCGTTTTAGATAGGAAGTCAGGAAATGTACCTGTTTGTATAGACAGTAGATAGGAAGTCAGGAAATGTACCTGTTTGTATAGACAGGAAGTCAGGTACTTTATTAATAACACATTGGCCTAAACAGGCTTCCATCCTCCATTCTGATTAATCTGAGGCTGTAACTCAATCATTAGTTCGTCCACCTCATTACATCCTGTTTACCAGCTGACTGAAGTCACCCACTGAGTGTTTCCTCACCATCTTATCGTTCAGCTGAAATCACTTCAAATTAAAGCCACGGCTCGATACCACAAGTCAATATTTAATTAGCTCATAGCAGGCAGCCATCAGTGGAGGTGGAAGTCCAAACGGGTCGGTGTCCTTCACAGTCAAGAGACAGACGACACCAAACATCAGCCAACCAGAGCTTCAAATTAAAACCATTTTATTAATCCTTCAGGACCAACTGAACCTCCAACATCAGGAACAACACTACTGAGTACAAGTCAAAGTACTATAATAAACGTTCTGATCCAGAATCAATCCAAAGATTCTTTCAAAATAAAATCTCCTAAAGAACAAAACTAGTATTGCAGTGGTGGAAGTCCTGCATCAGCTGGAGGCAGAAACTTATTTAAAGCTGTGAAAGTGTTTCAGCCGATGCTTTGCAACAATCCTCCAGCAGCACAGACATGGCTTAATTAGGTTTCTGAGTCTCAGCTGCAGAACGCTGCGCAGCCTCCACACCAGGATGAAATCAGGCTGCAGCTCTTCTTTCATCACCTCCTGTAACTGTTCTGTGCAAACTGAAACCTGCAGTTCTTCAGCCGACAGGAGCGTGTGCAGACAGGAACCATTCAGACTCAACCAGAGCTCTGAATCATCGGCTGCAACACTTTGCTCTGTTTCTCTGCAGTAAATCACCTGTGTGGGTCACAGGAAGTCAGTCTGGTTTGTTCTTTGTTCTGGTTGTGTTTGGACCCTCTCTGGTCACTCTAATGAGCTGTGTAATTAAAGTGAGATCACTGTGAAGATGCACGGAAACAAATAAAACAACCTGTGGTCCCAGATACTAAAGCCCCGCCCCCAACCAGCTGAGCATCATCCTACCTGTCCGTTCTGCAGCTCGTTCAGGCCCTTACACAACGTCTGGTTCTGAAAAACACAAATACAAACGTGTAAAAATACAGCTTGATTTGGTTCAAAGCTTCTGCTGACAGGAAGTCAAACCAACTGATTTAAAGGAAAACATGTCGCCAGAAACACACGAGTTTAGCTTAACTTTAAACATTTCAAGACAGATGTGAGGAGAGACAGGCTGCAGAGACCACCTGGTGGTCTCAGATTTAAATCTGAATGGGCTGTAGAGTACACTTTGTTTCATTCAATCCATCCACTGGTTCAGCAGATATTTTGCTAACAGACTGATGGTAAAAACATCCTCAGCTTCAGGTAATAAAAAGATAAAAACTAGTGCTGGGCAGTATGACCTCAGATTCATATCAGGGTATAAACTGAATCTCTTCACAGTAACTGTACATATATCACAGTAACTGTACATATATCACAGTTACAGTATATATCACAGTAACTGTACATATATCACAGTAACAGTATATATCACAGTAGAAAATGATCATAAAAACAAAGATAATGTAATTTTTAGATCATTTATTTAGCAGAAAACTGTAATCATAATCAAAGCCAGTATTTTTGCTGTAGCACAAATGTACATAACAGAAGTACAGAGGGATTTTATATATATATTTTAAAACAGTTTCAACAACAAAAACATTCCTCAAATTTTCAACAATATGAAAATAAAGTGGACATTATAACAAGAACCTCAAGTTAAATTACTTATTTAGACATAAAAACAATTCAATGTTGTCTAAAATGTTATAATGTGATGTGATGTTATGTGTATTTCACATAACTGGTAGGGGTGTAAGAAAATATTGATACACTGAAATATCGCGATATTTCATTTCCCGATACTGTGTTGATATTCTAAAGTCCTGTATCGATTTTTTATTAAGGTTTAAAATGTCAACT
>NW_013953237.1:82827-85423 GCF_001266775.1 Austrofundulus limnaeus
CCTCTACCTCTTGAGCGCCAGAGAGTAAGGGTAGCATTAGCATTGTGAGTAAACATAAAAAGCTTTTCTTTTTTTTTTCAGTAAGAGGTTTTTATTTAATAGAATTTTTGGACAAAAAAAATCGCAATATATCGCCTTGCTTACAGTATCGCAATATATCGGGATATATCGTATCGTGACCCCTCTGTTATGATATGTATCGTATCGCCAAATTCTTGCCAATACACAGCCCTAATAACTGGACTATAAGTGTGGTGAAGCCAAATAAATGTAACATCTGCCTGCCATACATGAGCTTCTGCCTGCTGAACTGACCCTCTGCTGCTCTCATCTTCACCATCAGAGCAGCACACGTTACATTAACAAGATAGATTTATGACTGAACCAACGTCCATCTTTTTATCATCTCTGTGGGTAATAATACATAAAAACAGGTTTTTCGCCGACAACTTGGGTGTAAAAAACTACGGTTGTTAAAGCTTCGCTCTGTGTGACGTACAGCAGCAGGAGGAGGAAATGATCCTGTGACACGACGTAAGTTTTCTACAGCGGGAGGAGAAATGTTGAGGATTTATTCTCTCTTCATGTATTTTAAAACATTATATTTTTTCTTTTATTTTCAGAATATTTTAAACTGGTCCTGCTCAGGTGTGTCTGCACTCACAGCCCTGTTGACACAGGTGTGATGATGTAACTGATGACAGGACAGTAGAGGGTACATTTCTACTGTTACACATATACCACACAGCCTAATAAAAACTAAACAAATAATCATAACATCTTAACGTTTAATATTTCAGATTCAGGTAAAAAGATAAAAACCTGCAGATCATTCATGAGTTAAACTCTCTGTTGTCTCTGCCTGAACAATGAAAACAAACAAGTGGTCCATCTTTACAAACAGCTCAGTGTTTGGAGCAGGAGCCTTCAGCAGCAGGACATGTTTGTTAACTGTGACGGGTTCATCCCTCAGAGCTTCATGAAACCTCCGGGGGACGCAGAGACCACCTGGCTCCACGCCGTCCTCTAACACCATCCACTCTGGTAGCAGAACCACACCAGGAGGTGGGCAGACTCAGAGGTTCTGTCTCAAAGTGTCATCATGTTCAGCAGGTCCAGACAGGCCTGGCTGAGACGCTCCTCCACAGGAAGCAGCAGGAGGATGACGGCCGGTCCTGGTCCTCACCGTGAGGGGGAAACGTGCCCCCACGTCAGGGCTCAATTAGAGGTGTGGCTCTGAGCTTCACAGCTCCTGCAGGAGAAGATGACTGCTGCATCTTCATCCTGCAGATACCTCCTCCTCATCATCATCATGGCT
This sequence comes from Austrofundulus limnaeus, assembly GCF_001266775.1. NCBI lineage: Eukaryota > Metazoa > Chordata > Actinopteri > Cyprinodontiformes > Rivulidae > Austrofundulus > Austrofundulus limnaeus. Next base: position 84,146 of record NW_013953237.1, read on the forward strand.
ACATGATGACTGGTCCAGACGGCAGAGACCAACACCTCATCATTAAAGGTGGACGTGTCTGAACAACACACACATGAAGGGATGTTAGACAGGCTCTGCCCCTTTCACAGCTGCTGAGGGGCCAGTCCAGGTGGGTTCTGTGGGTTCTGGTAACCTGGACCTGTAGTTCTTAGATAAAGCTCAAACCTCTTAGATCTCATTAACGGTTGTTGAACGGTCGGCGCTGCGGCCCGATGAGACAAACACCCCCCGGCTGATCTGTTTACGTCCTGCGTGAATAAAAGGAGGACGCCCACACAAACAGCAGAGCTGAAGGAAGTGAGGTCTGAGCTGCCAGCGGCGTTAAAACGTGAYGGGCGGCGCTCACCGCTGACGACTGCGAGGTTTTTCTTCCTGCAGGCGGGACCACCGAGGCCCACTCCATCTTCCTGCTGTCACAGAGAAGCAGCTTTTCATTAGCAGCGGGTAAATAAAACACTGCTCAGCCTCAGGAAGAACAGACGCTCTGCAGCTCCTCCGCTTCAACCAGAACAATATTTACTTTTTAAACAAGCAGACGYCACCAAAACCTGCAATAAATCACATCAAATACTGATTCTGTCATCTTGTTCTGACTCAGTGTGAACCGCTCTGTTTCCTGTCTGAAACCTTCATCTGACCAACAAATCCTTATTAAAGACCAAACACGTTCAAAATCACAATATTTAATAAAACTATTAAAGATTCAGACCAACGGACTCCTTTAATAAAACAGTCTGACTCTGATCTGAACAGGTTTCACTCTGAAACAAACCAGTTTACACTTGTTTCACACTGGGCTGAACTAATTTTATACGTTTTTATGGTTTTATTTGTATAGTTGTGTTTTATTAGTTTTACACTGGTTTGAAATGTTTTTTCAATTGTTCTAAAATCTAAACTGGTTTCAAACTGAATTTGAACTAATTTTAATCCAGTTTTAGGTTTAGGTTTGTTATGATTTCAATCATTTTACGTCTGTAAACTGGGTTTACACCAGGTTTATACCAGTTACCTTCATTTAGAGTGGGTATTATGGTTTCATACTGGGAACATTATTAACTGGATTCACACTGGTTTGATAATTCTAAGTGTTGTTTACGAACCGAGAGCTGAACTGGTTACAGCTCGTTAAGCCAGTTTCAGGTCAGTTCCAACTGGTTTAACAGTGTTTAAACTCGTTTTAAGCAGTGTAAACAGTGAACTGGTTAAACTCGTTTTAAGCAGTGTAAACAGTGAACTGGTTTAAACTTGCTTTAA
>NW_013953237.1:87909-89122 GCF_001266775.1 Austrofundulus limnaeus
AGTGAACTGGTTTAAACTTGCTTTAAGCAGTGTAAACAGTGAACTGGTTTAAACTTGCTTTAAGCAGTGTAAACAGTGAACTGGTTTAAACTTGCTTTAAGCAGTAGCACTGCTACACAAACCTCTGCGCGTCTCTGCACAGGTGTGTAAAATGTACCGAGGCCTTCATACGTTCCGTCTGCAGCGTGTTGTCTGACGTGGAACCTGTGTCACATTAAAGAGAACCAACAAAACCAAGCAGCTGCCAACTGAGTCATTGTTTGTCATGAAGCAGAGCCTGCAGGCAGCAGCGCCGCTTCAGCTCGCTGACAAATAACTGCTTTCATTTAGCAGTTGTCCACCCTAACCACTAACCCCTGACCCAACTAGACTTGGACCAGGTCCAGACCAAGACCGGGTCCACAACTCTATTTACAGCTCTGCAACAACATGCATCTGGACGCAACCAGACCCAACCAGACTCAACCAGACCCAACTAGAACCAGGTCCACATCCATTTACAGCTCTGCAACACCATGCATCTGGACCCAACTAGACCCAGACCAGGTCCACAACTCTGTTTACAGCTCTGCAACATTCATCTAGACCCAACTAGACCCAGACCAGGTCCACATCAACTGCCTGTTCAGAGGGGTTGAAACCCGACTGCTTTGTGATCCAGATTGAGACATGAAGTCCCAAAGGAGCTCCATACCCCTACACCAGAACCTCCTACAGGACCAGAACCCATCAGGACCTGTCAGAACCCATCAGAACCCATCAGAACCCTGTCAGAACTCATCAGAACCCATAAGAACTTGTCAGAACCCCGTCAGAACTCATCAGAACCCCGTCAAAACCCATCAGAACCCTGTCAGAACCCATCAGAACCCATAAGAACCCATCAGAACCCCATCAGAACTCATCTGAACCCATAAGAACCTGTCAGAACCCATCAGAACCCCGTCAGAACTCATCAGAACCCATAAGAACCTGTCAGAACCCCGTCAGAACTCATCAGAACCCTGCCAGAACCCATCAGAATCCTGTCAGAACCCATCAGAACCCTGCCAGAACCCATCAGAATCCTGTCAGAACCCATCAGAACCCTGCCAGAACCCATCAGAACCCAGTCAGAACCCAGTCAGAACCCATCAGAACCCAGTCAGAACCCATCAGAACCCTGTCAGAACCCTGTCAGAACCCATCAGAATCCTGTCAGAACTCATCAGAA
>NW_013953237.1:90170-92574 GCF_001266775.1 Austrofundulus limnaeus
TCAGAACCCTGTCAGAACCCATCAGAACCCTGTCAGAACCCTGTCAGAACCCATCAGAATCCTGTCAGAACTCATCAGAATCCTGTCAGAACCCTGTCAGAGCCCATCAGAACCCTGTCAGAATTCATCAGAACCCTGTCAGAACCCATCAGAATCCTGTCAGAACCCATCAGAACCCTGTCAGAACTCATCAGAACCCTGTCAGAACCCTGTCAGAGCCCATCAGAACCCTGTCAGAACTCATCAGAACCCTGTCAGAACCCATCAGAACCCTGTCAGAGCCCAACAGAACCCTGTCAGAACCCATCAGAACCCTGTCAGAACTCATCAGAATCCTGTCAGAACCCATCAGAATCCTGTCAGAACCCATCAGAACCCTGTCAGAACCCTGTCAGAACCCATCAGAACCCTGTGAGGCAGCCCTGTCCATGGCTGTGCTCTGACAGGAGACTTTCAGCAGCTTTTGTTGGTGGGGTCAAACGTTCGGCTCCTGCTGTAGTTACCAGGCAACTTCTCTGCACATTTTAAAGAGCCGTGATGAAGCCGAGGCTGCTCTCTCCCTCTGATGGTTCTCCTCCTCCTCCTCTCTGAGATAAAACCTGATGAAGAGGAGGCCCAGCAGCTCCTCATCAGCGGTGCTGTTTATTTACAGCAGAGGAGACTGAATCATGCCATCTTCTGGCTGCTGCTGCTCAGAAACCAGGAGCAGCAGCAGGCGAGGGTTCACACACTTCGGCTGTTTGTTATGAGACCAGCCGAAACAGTCATGAGTCTGCAACACATAGAGCCACAGATCTGAGGCTTTTACACACACACACACACACACACACACACACACACACACACACACACGGCTCTGAGGAGTTCTGACTCACGGGTCAGCAGAACCCGGCAGAGAACAGAACCAACACAGCTGATATTTTTAGGTGAGTGACTCAGACACTGATCTTTTTACACTTTCACTTCTGTCTGAACAGAACCAGACCAGAACCAGCCGAAACTAGAGGAACAGCTAAAAGCTAAGAATAGCACAGGAAGCTAAAACACATCCAGTTACTGAAGCTGATGTCTACAGAAAACATTTGTCCTCCAACAGGAAGTGTTTGTCCTCCAACAGGAAGTGCTTGTCCTCCAACAGGAAGTGCTTGTCCTCCAACAGGAAGTGCTTGTCCTCCAACAGGAAGTGCTTGTCCTCCAACAGGAAGTGTTTGTCCTCTGTTGATGCTCTGACCTCTGACCTGCAGCTACAGCTCAGGTTAACCAACTGAAACTCTGTCAGCAGTTTATAATATTTATAATTTAATAAATTAACTTTATTGGATTCAGTTTTTACATGTTATGATCTGAATTTTGACATCAGTTGTTGGTGGACATGTGACATACAGGTTTAATGTGTCTGCGTCCTGGATCAGATCCTGGATCAGATCCTGGATCAGATCTTCAGGAGAAGGGGATAACGTGTCTGTCTTTGGGATCACGCCTCGTTAAGCTGTGATGAGCTGTCGGGTCGACGCCTGTGAGGGTCTAATCCAGGACCCCCTCAGACCTGATCTGGTTCACAGATCTTCAGTGGAGCTGGAGGCTCTGCTGCTTTAATGCTGATAATTCCTCTGGTTTGTGGGAAGTCTAAGCTCTGAAAATCCCTTTAATGAAAGCAGCAGAGACAAACACAGAGCTGGAGGAGTTCCTCCTCATGTTTGAGCTGAAAACTGATTATTTCTCCTGTTTGTGACCTCACACACGTCAACACTTCCTCCTGACTTTAAATCCTCATTTACTCTTTGGAAAGGATTAATGTCTCCTTCTGAGCTGTGGGAAATAATTAGCATGGCCTGGAGCCCATCTCATTCTACAAATAATATGTAAACAGAAGAAAAGCAGCCGAAGCTCCTCAACAAGCTAAAACAACAACCTGAGGAGGCTTTTCTGCAGATGAACCACAGATTATCTGCTTCTGATTTTTATTAGAAATAATCCAGGAGAGAAACCCAGACCCAGACCCGTGAAGTGCTTCACCTGAGACCAAGACCTCAGCAGAGCTGTGGAGTCAGAAACGGTTCTGGTTCTGCTCCAAAGTTTCAGCTCAGCAATCGTGTTTCCATCCAGTTGTASAGTAAATTTTATCGAACTTTTCAAAATTCGCAAAAAATTAAATAAAAAATTCGAATCTAGACTGTTCCATCTAGTTTCCCTCTTGACTGTTTGATGCAAATAAACGAGGCTACGCGGCGCGCGACTGCGTCGGACGAGGCTACGCGGCGCGCGACTGCGTCGGACCAGGCTACGCGGCGCGCGATTGCGTCGGACCAGGCTACGCGGCGCGCGATTGCGTCGGACCAGGCTACGCGGCGCGCGATTGCGTCGGACCAGGCTACGCGGCGCGCGACCACTGCGTCAGAGGCTA
>NW_013953237.1:94135-95767 GCF_001266775.1 Austrofundulus limnaeus
TTAATACATCTATCACTTGTTTGCCTACATGAATTGTTTTAAAAATATTTTAAAAGATATAAAATATGGATTATTTTCACAAAATAAAAACTCAAACTTAAAAGAACATAAAATAAATATGAAGTGTATAAAGTTATAAAAGTAAGTTGCAGAGCAGCAGAACAACTGAAAAGAGTTTCTTTAAATAAGTCGATTGGTGGAGTGTGTGCAGCTGGTCTGTCTGGACCTGAAGGTCTCCACTGGTTTGTGCAGGAACCAGTCTGGACTCGGTTCTTCCTCTGAGCTCATTAAAGCTGGTTCTGATCCGGACGTCAGCGTTGAGCCTGGTGACGTATAAACAGCTGATGAGGAAAACTCTGAAGATCCAGAACCTGTCCTGACGTCTGCAGGTCACTGGTTCCAGCAGCAGAACTGAGTTTCATTGGTTCAAATCCAGTTGATCTGGTTTTGTTTCTTTGTTCTGCCTCTTCAAACTCCCCAAACGGCAGAGTTTAATCAGGATGGCCTCTTTAGTCGGGAGGATGAATAAAAGATGAAAGACGAGGCATGGAGCTGGAGAAGACTCTGACGCTGCAGCTCAAACTGTTTTATTCATCTGACTGAAAGACAGAAACAGCTGCAAACTGGAGCCAAGCAACATCTCGTATTCATCCAGGTGACCTTGAAGGCCAGGTGTTTTGTAGAGCCGAGCCRAACCGAGCCGAGCAGCAACATCTGCAGCCTGAGAGCTGAGTCCACTTCCTCCTGATGGGAAGTGACGGCTGCAACATGTGCACTCATGCTGCTGCTGCCAGCAGAACCAGCCTCATCAACCCACACAGCCCGACGGGTCGGGAGGTACTTCGGCTGATCACACACAAACACTTCGGCTGCATGTCAACACCAAACATGGCTGCCAGTGAGTTCCACTGAAATTTGAAGAAGTACAGGGAGTCAGCAGGAGGCGGGGCTAGAGTCAGCAGGAGGCGGGGCTAGAGTCAGCAGGAGGCGGGGCTAGTGTCAGCAGGAGGCGGGGCTAGTGTCAGCAGGAGGCGGGGCTAGTGTCAGCAGGAGGCGGGGCTAGTGTCAGCAGCACCGAGTCCAAACATGAAGCTCACACTTCTGTAGCTGGAAGAGTTTTATTTTTCAGAGGTGTAAAGTAACTAAATACAAATACTTTATTACTGTACTTAAGTAGAATTTTTTTTGTATCTGTTCTTTACTTGAGTAATTATTTTTCAGCCTACTTTTTACTTCTACTCTTTACATTTTTAAAAAAGGGTAGAAAGTAAAAAGTTGTTACTTTTCAACTTTACTTTTACTTGAAGTTGTTATTTCATTTCTGCTTGTTTTCATTGCAGCTTGTTGTTGTAAAAAATAAAAACTATCCATATAAACTGAGCCTCCTAGATAGAGTGAATTTAACTGTGGTTGAATGAGAAGTATAAATATATAAAACTCTGATAGTGTATTAGTTTGTACACAAACAAATCATGTCACACTCCAGCAGGACAGAATCATTCAAATAAAAGGACTGTACCGTATTTTTCGGACTACGAGCCGCACCCGCCATTAAAAAAAACCCTGTGAACATTAACATACAGTATAAGCCACACTGGACTATAAGCCTCATCCCAACATAAAATAAAACAG